>NC_133206.1:34552023-34852023 GCF_958299795.1 Porites lutea
TTTTATTTCAAGTGGAAAAAATTTTCTCATCTTTGTGAAACTTGGCATGCAGTTTCCTTTCCACGTTTGCATCCATTTGATGAGCACGTGATAAGTCACGTGACTCACTTTCGCCTTGTAACGGTCAAAATGTTTCAACGAAAATGGGGAATACTTACTCAAAGTGTATTTGCCTTATTTTATCATTTTTCTATGGCTCATTGCAAGAGAGGGTGGCCTGTTAATCATGCATAAGTTATCAGAAACTGTCAGTTAATAAAACAGGTCAAGTGAGTTGACAAATATATTACTACATCGAAACGTAATTGACCAACCAGACCAATAACCAGAGTATAATACCATCAACTGACGTGATACAACTCGCTTTGACTTTGAAGATGACTACCACACAGGTTGTCGAAACGTCAGTCACTGTCAACAACAACAGTCCTATTCAGGACTACGTTCACCCGGACGATCAAACTCAACCTACTTTTGAAATGACTCCTGGGTTAGACCATTTTAACATCGAAAAGTTTCAAATCTTTAATGTGCAAATGTACCCCATTTGAGGAAACGCATTTTGTGACGTCATCAGGAGCGGAAAATCACGTGACGGTATATGACACTTTTGTACGACCAAAAACGTAAATATTAATTCTTCTATTTGTTCACGACCGAAGCAACTTATTCCAACGAGCTGCAAGGACGATGTCTTAAAATCTCAACCTCGTCCTTTGGAGGTGGGGCGCTGTCGCCCCACCTCCAAGCCAGGGAAAAGCGCCCTGGGGACGAAGGTTGTTAAAATCTCTGCTGGGGACTCCTTTAAGTTGAAAAATACAAGCCTTAACAAACATGAGTGTGTTGACGCTAAATCCGGATATTTTTCTATCCAGATCAAGCCCAGTTCTTCACCGTGAATATTCAAGACGGTCCGACCGAGGAAAAATTTGCGGATTTAAAAATGTCCTGATACGTTTTATACGGGCAAATTCGATTCGAATGCGGATACGAGTGGACGTGGAAGTTTTTGCATTAGGAAAGAAAAAGTTGAATCCGGCTGCGGGTAGATGGGGCCTTAAAGATAAATGAGTCGCAAATTTATCAAAAAGCTATGCATTTTTAATCTTTAATTGATATAATTGCCTCTAGCGAGCAAAATGGCAATGGACGGTCAGTGACATTGACAGCGAGATAAATAAACAAAATGAAAACAAATAAGTAAATAAATACAAATGAAATTACAAGTCATATGAAAAAAAATAATAAATGAAATAAAAATCGTCAACACATAAAATTATTACAAATACTTGAATGGAACACAGCAACGGAATCAGTACGTACGGAAACAGGAGACAAAGCATTCCAAGCGGGAATAGTTCTTACGAAAAAAGAATACTTGTGCGCGTTAATGGTAGATGAGTAACGCTGGAACTGGAATGGGTGCTGTTAGACTTTCTCAAAGTCGTTCGCATGGTTTTCTGGTCTGGTGTGGTAGGACCCGGCCAGGCTTTTCGCTCGCTCGCTCGCTCGCACTTCGCGCTCGGCGCTCGTACGATCGCGCTTCGCGGTCACTGTCGCGCTACGCGCTCAAAAGCTCGACTTGTGAGCAAGTCTATGGGTGCTGTGCACTGCCTCGGGTCAAGTAGGGACGGTGCACTCGCGTAGGTCGTTTGGGAAAGATACCCGTACATTTTCTGTCTTTATCTTAAAACACATTGTCAAATCGGTGATCTTCCTACGTGTCGCAAGATCTTGCCAACCCAAGTTCGATAACATTGTAAAAACGCTACTGGAACGACAGTAATCGTTACAAACAAAGCGCGCCGCACGACGCTGAACGGATTCAACACAGATAATGTCGCATACTTAAATTGTTCAAATTATTCTGAACTTATGAGATATTTTATATGATTAAGGAGTCTTGGTAGGGTTTTCAGGGTCAATAGAGCGTATTCACTCACGTGGCTAGCATCTATGCTAATTTATACGAACAAAAGAAAGTTTTTACATAAGTAAAGAGTTCAGTTCCCACATGGTTGTCTTGGTACACCAACATCGCCGTCGTGCCATTGTTTTGGGACATAACAAATTTTCATGTTTATCCAATACAGCTGTGGTGGTAATTTTTTTAAATCTTTGTAAAGATAGAAATATATACGTGCAGAAACATAAAATTCATTTTGTTAGAGAGGTTTCGCCTTCGACTTTCCGCTTTCTTTATCACGAGAGCCAAAAGATATTAACAATTATTGGACGATGTTGAGCAAATATCATGATTTGTCGGTGGCTTGCAGCCGAAGACTGAGGCAAATAATTGATCTGTGAGACACTGACAAATCATGACATTTTGCGATAACCGAGTTCAATAATTGTTTTTTCATTTGATCACCAAGTTTGTTTTTTAATGAATATCTTCGGGAAGCGAATCGATCGCAAGAAGGAGAAAAGCGTGATTTCATTTACGCAAGAGCAGAATATTATTTACAGCCACGCACACTTGCACGACATTCCGCATGAGCAGCGATTATTTTTAGGCAGTTATTTGCAGGTCACGTGATGGGCTTTCGGCTAATGAAAAGGAAGAAAAGTTTTCATAAAATGATAACCTTTTGTTTGCTTGATTTTATTCTTCTATCCCAGATAGCTTATTGTGTCAGCACGAAAAGCTATTTGGTATAGTCAATATGGCCTTATCATCTCATTATTTTTTAGAGCCTTCTCAGATATGGATCATGATGAAGACTACAAATCACTGTTAATCCGGAACGACTCGTCTGATGCTATTCTAACACTGTACTTGTATGCCCAATGGGATCGCATTTGCTGGATCTCCAAAGAGTCGAAAATAATATATCCCAGCGAAAAGTGTCTCTACCGTAGTAAGAAGAGATTTCAGTTCGAGGTGGTCGCCAGACTTAACGACCGGAAAGATGAGGAAAGCAAAAAAGAAAGTCAAGCTGACAAAGAAGACAAGAAAGATAAGCCGCTAAAGAAAACACGGGTCCTCAGGGAAGTTCAAAAATGGAAGGAAGATAAACTATTGAAGATAACTGGTAATATTGGTTCAGAGTCACTTCAGGTCGACGAGGGAGATCTTGCCCATTACCCTGAAGATAAGCGAATATGCCTTCGAAAACTACAAAGAGACCAAGAGCTTAAAGTCACTAGCGGAGGACCTAACCTGTACGAAATCTTGGGGCTTGATATGGCCAAGGTACGTAAAATGTCAAAGGAAGAACAGAAACAAGTGGTCAGAAGAGGATATCACAAACAAATACGTTTATGGCATCCTGATAACAATTGTGGAGATGACAAGATCGCCAAAGAGATCATCCTTGCCTACAAGGTCTTAGAAGATGAAGCTCTACGTGCGCGTTACAACAATCTGGCTGACTACGACGGGGGTTGGCTTTCCTGGAGACGTTTCAAAGCAATTTTCTATCCCGAGCGTGTCAATGACGAACAGAAGAAGGCTTACAGAAATAGAATGTTTATGTTTTTTGCGTCACTTGCGATAACAGCTGCAGGTATTGGTCTGACTCTTGGCACCGCTGGATTGGCAGCACCAGCGCTGGTAGCAATTGGAGCGGTTTTTGGAGGTGGACTTATCGGAGGTGGATTGCAGTCCTTCCAGCACACTTTAAATCAGCGGGCCATTGTAGACGAGTGTCTGGCTAAAGAATGGTTGATGAAAGCAGGCATTGGTTTCCTTGGAGGAGCCGCTACTGGGGGTGCCGCTGCAGGATTTACGGCAGCGATAACCGGTCTTGGAAGCGCCGCTCTGGAGTCAGCTGCCATCACTGCCGGTCAGTACATAGGCGTTGGAGCAGCAAGTGGCGCTACAGGTGGTGTTGCAGCTTCTGTTGCTTCAGATGCAGGGCGAAAGTTTGTTGATGGTGAACAGATTACTTTGAAGCAGGCTGTTGGACATGCAGTGTTCGGTGGTGTAATAGGTGTTGCTACAGGGATGGCAGGAGGCGCTGTCACTAAAGCCATTGTGGCAGGCCAAGCGTCTGCTGCATCTGCCAATATTGAAGGTGAGGTAGTTGAACAAGTTGCTATTGTAACTGGAGGAAGGCGTGTCGGTAATGTTCTGGCTAAAACCATTCCCTGAATGTTAACCGAGAATGGAGCAGAGGCTGTGATGGGAACTGTGACTCGATTTGCCGAGGAAAGACTAGATGATTCGGTTGAAAATCGGAGTCCTTGTGAT
The DNA here is from genome assembly GCF_958299795.1 of Porites lutea. Taxonomy (NCBI): domain Eukaryota; kingdom Metazoa; phylum Cnidaria; class Anthozoa; order Scleractinia; family Poritidae; genus Porites; species Porites lutea. The sequence goes on from NC_133206.1 coordinate 34,556,219, forward strand.
CATGTGGTGGATGGAATTAAGAACGTGACTGCAAATACCGTAATGGGTGCTGTTCGACAATGCACTGCTGCCGGTGTTTCTCATGGATGGAACGAAGTAAAGGTGCATCGAAAATTAAAGATGGAGTTGCAAAACCCGTCTTCCACTGAAGCTTTGAACAAAACGGTTGAAGACACACAACACGCGCGCCGAGGCCAAGTAAGGTTTAAGTTGGACAGAGAAAACAACGAACATTTGCACAAATGGAGAGATGGTGAATGCTGTGCAAAATACCAGCCACTTTTTAACGAAACTACCTCAGCACTCACAAGAGAATTCAAAAAGAAACTTAATGTCCCTAAAGAAAACAAAGAAGATAGTAACTGCCGCAGGACTGGCAAATGGCCCTCCGGCTACCAACCGCTTGAAAATGAAGAAACTTCCAGCAAAACTCGAAGAATGAAAAGAGAAGAAGAAAGCGTCATTCTTGAAAAAGCAAATGGAAAAGTCAAATACATATCTGAAGGAGCATGGTCCTCCATGGGAACTGTGACTCGATTTGCTGAGGAAAGCCTAGATGATTCGGTTGAAAATCGAAGTCCTTGTGATCATGTGGTGGATGGAATTAAGAACGTGGCTGCAAATACCGTAATGAGTGCTGTTCGACAATGCACTGCTGCCGGTGTATCTCATGGATGGAACGAAGTAAAGGTGCATCGAAAATTAAAGATGGAGTTGCAAAACTCGCCTTCCACTGAAGCTATGAACAAAACGGATGAAGTCACACAACACGTGCGCCGAGGCCAAAAAAAAGTAAGACTTAAGATGGACAGAGAAAACAACGAACATTTGCACAAATGGAGAGATGGTGAATGCTCTGCTAAATACCAGCCACTTTTTAACGAAACTACCTCAGCACTCACAAGAGAATTCAAAAAGAAACTTGATCTACCAAAAGAAAACAAAGATAGTAACTGCCGCAGGGCTGCCAAATGGCCCTCCGGCTACCAGCCCCTTGATAACGAAGAAACATCCAGCCAATCTCTGCCTTCCAACCTGAGTGACTATGGAAAAGAAAGCGCCAGCAAAATCATTCTTGAAGAAGCAAGTGGAAAAGTCAAATACATATCTAAAGGAGATTGGTTCTCCAGAATGGTCGTCAGCTATGTCCTAAACAAGAAAGAGATTGTTAAAGAAGTTCGCGGCAGTGGATCGTCAGTTGATATTCCGTCCATTGCTAGGAATATCAAAGTTAAATTTCAAGTGCGACGTCCCTTTTGGGGAGACATTTGCAAATATGACCGTTTTCTTGGCCTTTGGTGTAAGCCTTACCAGCCGCATGTCTTTTGTTACGACTCTCCGCCAACCCTCCGCACGTTTACTATCAGTGGTGGCCTGCGGTATGAGGCTGTGATGAGGGTAAGCAATGAATACCACGAAGAAACAAAAGAAATGTGAAAACGGTGAGACACTAACACAGTCCATTTTCTGGTTGACAATACGTCAAGGCGTGAAGACGGGTCAGCAAAGACCAAGAAACTGTGATTCTCCTTGTTCTCGCGGTCATTCAATTCTACGGCCTAAAACATCTGAGGTCCCGTTTATGGAGAAAATCTGTTCCGGGTACAATAGCCACCCTCACAGAGAGAGAGTTGACCCCCTTCCCCGAGCCAACAGCGCTAGTGCACGCTCATATAGTCTCGCCCAGACTGACTTGACCCAGCTGCGCGATTCTCTGTAACAACTGATTTTTTAAAACAAGAGAAAACTTTGAGGTGCCTTATCAGGATATTAAAATGTAAGAGGATTGTCGGAAAACTATCTTAAAGCACGTATCATGTAGTAGAACATTGTTTTCAGCGTTTTTATGTAACTTTTCAAAAAATATTAATCTTGGAAGATATAATTCAAAGAAGAAGTTTTCGAATTTTAAGTAAAATTAGTACGAAGTATCCAGTGTACCTCATGGTTGCGGTCAGTTTTCCCTCTTTAGTTTTGTGCGGATAAGTTATTATTGAGTTAGAGAGAATATAATATTCATGGCTTGCATAGTGTCTTTAAGCCTGGTTTCCTTATAATCGTCTCGATAACATCAGAGTATGTTTAGACTACCAGTAGTCCCCCATTTTTCCTCAGGGATAGTAGAGGGAGCGAAACGCAAGCGCGCGTGAAAATCACCCCACGTGTCGCCTTTTCTCGCGTGGGGTGATTTTCACGCGCGCTCGCGTTTCGCTCCCTCTACTATCCCTGAGGAAAAATGGGGGACTACAGGTATTCCAACCAATAATAATTTTCGATATTGTTGTGTAATAAGTATGTATAACTATATCTGTTTGGTTAACACATTTACCTGTAAAATTATATTGTAATTTTATACTCTTATTTTCCTTTTTTTCTTCATAAATTGTAAATTGACTTTGAAAGCCTTGTGGAGAGTTAATAAAACTTCTGTACTGTACTGTAATGTATCATTTCAGTCACTATTGCGTTTTCGCGCGTGCGGACGGGTCAAAACGATTCATAAACGCAATGTACTGACGCATATTTGTTTTGAAAACTGAGAAATCCCCGTTTCAAACAAAAATGGATACGTACGTACGGGGCCTTAATTTTTGGGGGACGATCACAAAAGCGATCGAGATGATGCTGATAACTATGCAAACTAGGCTTTAAAAGGGATTAAATTTGCTGCAAAAACCGTGGACGAAGATCCTGCTAGTTGTAAACGTTGGATCTCTAGAGAAGAGATCAAATCAGCCAAAATATAAAGAACCAAGAACGAGAAACCAGGTAAAGGCGTACAAGAGCCCATAGACCCCCAAAGGTCGGAGCTTAAGCGAGTTTCTGTAGCCGTGAAGCACTTAAATCGGCTACAAAATACTAATTAAGAAACTTGGCCCTCATCGACATTTTCAGTCACCTTTCCCCGACAGTTTCTACGTTGACAGAGGAAAAGCTTTTTGTCGATCCCCTACTCGATCTTGTTAAGGTGGCTCGATACAGTTTTTCAGGATCTATACCTCCCAAGTTTGAGCATAAACTACGTCGCCATAAAGAAAGGTTGGGAAAAAGCGCCACCAAAGTTGTATCAGATAAAGATGAAAATTTTGTTATGATTAGGGTTACAATGACATCGGAATTGTCATAGCAACGAAATGACGCTATTACCTATTTTACTTGCAGCAGTATTTCTCGGCACTCGAACTTTTCTTTTAAAATCGTTAACGGGAGCTTTTTTCTCGAATAGCCGCCTCGATGTTCGTGAAGTTTAAGCGAAATCTGTAAGAGAGTTATCGAGATATTTTGGGATAAGGTTTTCATGGGAAGAAAAACAGTAAAAAAATGGACAATCTTGATGTTTGGCCGTTATCTGCAGAAAACGAAGCGCTTTTGACATGCACTTTCACCTCATAGTAGTTTCAATCTTTTTAAAAACGTGCGTGAAAGATCATGGAGATAGCTCCCGCCCAGACTTCGTACCCAGTCGCTATTTAATTGTTTTTTGGGATGAGAGAAGATTGGGGATTAGGTTGAGGCGCGGGCGGGGTGTCATGGGAAGGGAAGAAGGAAAAATAGCGGTCGCTATTTTTCCTTCTTCCCTTCCCATGACACCCCGCGCGCGCCTCAACCTAATCCCCAATCTTCTCTCATCCCCAAAAAAAATTAAATAGCGACCGGGTACGAGTCTTGCTCCCGCCGATTGTAGAAAGAAAGATTTGATTAGTATGTATAGGTAATAGCGTCGTTTCGTTGCTATGACAACTCCGATGTCGTTGCAACCCTGATCATAACAAATTTTCCTTTTCATCTAATACAACTATGGTAGGAACTGAGGAACAGCTGGGAAAAGGGCTTTAGTAAAACTACGAATAAGCAATCACAAACTAATGATAGAAATAGGCAGACAATCAAACTGCGAAGGATAATAGGCATTGCCCTTCTTGTGGATGCAATATAATAGAAGACGAAGTTCACTTTCTTTTTCAATGTCCTAAATACTCTGATTCCAGATACCTATAAACGGTTTGATCAATGAACTGATGAACTCTTCTAATTACTTTATCAATATATAATTCATAAAATATATTTCAGCTTGTTTTGATGTTCGTGACAAATTATTATCAAAGTAACGTAATTGCCCTGTGTTGTAATTTTGATCCCTATAAACATAACTTTTCCAATACTGTATGTGCTTGTATGGTCATGCAAATAAAACTCGTTGTTGTTGGTAGCAATTTTTCCAAATCTTTGTTTATGGCGACGTAGTTTATGCTCAATCTTGGGAGGTATTGACCCTGAAAAACTGTATCGAGCCACCTTAAACAATGTTGTGCCGCTATCCGGGGGCAAGCAACCTGTAGACAAGAGAGGATCTCTTGCTGTAGAAAACAATACTGAAAAGCCCAACTTCGGATAAGGGGGAGATGGGGGGGGGGGGGGAGGGGGTAAAAGTTGGATTGTTTTTAGAAATATAAACCCATTTTGACGAAAGCATCTTGACACTTTATGAAGTTAATTTGACAAATTAAATTTTAACCCCTATTAAGGGTATATTAGTATATTCCCTCATGGACGGCATCATGCGACCTCATCCGTTATCCCCAGTAGTATTTCGCCGGTACTAACTTGTACACCTGGGAGAAAAGAGAGACAGGGTGGAGGGAAACTAGGAAACTGATCAAACCAGGGCCTTTGAAATCGGTCACGTACTATCCTTTCAGCTTCCTCTAAAGATAAATTAGTAAAACTACTGTGAAAGGGAGAGTCTCACACCTACACAAGCTTATCTTCCGTACTGAAAACTAGTTTTAGCTAATAATAGGACGGTTTCCCGTTCATTCCCTCAACAGTTGTTTTATACGAAGATTTCCTTATTTTGTTCCGGTTACTCTTTTGTCTGCCAGCTTTTTTTTCTGCCAAACAGTAAGAATTTTCAGCATTTTAAAAGTATTCAAGGAAAGAACTGTTACCTCAGTCTGCCGCGTAAGTTAAAACTTAAAAAAAATCTCATTCCAGAGAAAAGTTGCACAAATTTTCTTTCTTTAAGGGTTTGTTTTGGGCTGGCTAAAAGTAATAAATCCTGAGCAATGTTACGGGTCAATTATTTGGTTTCTCAGGCCACTTATCATGACTTATTATTCATTCATGAAATATTTCCCCGATTCTGATTGGCTAAAAGCACAAGCATAATTCACCATAACCAGGTACTGATGGCCAAATTTGGAAGAATTTTGCGATTAATGAACCGATGACGTCAAAAGTACAGCTTCCTTGCAGGTTAATGCACTGTTAACCGAGAAGACCTAGGGACGAGGTTGAGTTGTTTTGGTTGTGAAAATAAAAATGGCGGACATTTCAATCGTTTTAAGAGTAAGAACTAGGCGAAATAACAGCTAAAAACATGGCAAGAACAGCAGGAAGACAACTCGAAGGGCGACATCTGCTGTTGGAGAATATTTGCGGAGCTGAACAACCCTAAACGTGCACTATCGAAGATGAACTTAAAAACGATGGAGGAAAGCCTGTTTTAGCTATGTTTTTAAACTAGGAATTGTTTTGAATGGAGAATAAAATAATTATTGAATTCGGCTTTCGTATTATATGAAGAATTATGGAGATCTCGGAGGGTGTTATCCACCTCGGCCTACGGCCTCGACAGATAACACTCCTCCATCTCCATAATTCTTCATATGAAACTCAGCCTCATTCATTAATTGTTACTTAAGGCATGACTACCCGATCAAATATGCATATTTTGTAAAATGCTATTTAAACCGGTTTGCTTCAATCAGTGATTCTGAAACGTGAACTACAAATGTGGTTCAATGAAAAAAAAAAACATGTAAAACGCAATTTCAAATAACACGTGACATTGCTTTGTCAAAGACGTCACAAAACACGTTTTTCAAACTGGGAAAAGTTGCAAATCTTAATCTTAGGAATTTTCACCACCAAAATGTTACATAAACGGTGTAAATCGTAAATTTGCCTTGAATGATTGGAAATGTTATTTATCCTATTAGCTGTTTAACTAATTAACAAGTCACGTGACCTTCCCCCCCTTATTTAGAAAGGAAGTCAAAGACAGACTTGCACGGACTCCCAACGTAGGAGAGCTTCCTTGCAGGCTATTTGAAATACCATTCCCGCATGGTGGCGATCAGCACCATTTGCGGAAATTAATTTCCCTTTAAGCTTCCCGCGAGTGTCAGCTCAAGGGAGCCTCAACTAGACCACGAGCAGTCTCTCTTTCTTCTTCGTCCGTCGAGCGAAACGCGCAGACACGCTCGACGCTAGCTCGCGCTTGTACTCCCCTTACTAAATCTGAAGAAAAAGAAAGATTGCTTGCAGTCTAAAACTTCAACTGTTATGAAACGGAACACAAACAGCGGTGATAAACATGTCCAAGTTACTCACTTTTATAAACTTGACGTTTCGAATGGTAATCAACGTACGAAACGTCAAGTTTATAAAAATGAGTAAGCTGAATATGTTTTTTTACAATAAGTTACGGAATCCTCACGCGCTGATTGGTCGAGAGCTATGGTCTATGAGAGTTTAGTAAAATCCAGCGAGTGGTCTATTATCAATGCTGCGTTCTAATAGGTTGAGCTACTACTAGGCTATATGTTATAGCCCACTCGTAGCGAAAAGCGCCGGCTTTTTGGCGGCCAAAAAACGATTAAAGTCTAGCTTTTAATAACAGCTAAAGTTATTTTGTCTCGATTAGTTTGACCAACTAGTTGGATTTTGCTAAAACAATTATTCCTCTCGCCCTCATGCTCGTTCTCAAGACTTCGTCGCTCAAAAGCTACTTCTGACGGAGCAAGTCTAATATCGTTACCAATCATCAGCAAGAGAGCTAGGGAAGGCTACTCACTAACGTTACAGACGAGTAGGTTCCGCCCCCAGGTCCAACGCCTTACCCTTTAAGTAATATATCATTTTTTGACAGAAGAGGTAACGCTTTCGTTTACCTTCCAAAATGGTGCTTTTCTCACATACCTACTAAGTCTTTTTGTCATTTTATGTAGCTTTTAATAAATTAAATTAACACAGACATTAGGTGGGTTGGAGCGGAAAAACTATCCGCAATATTTTCATTTTTAAAAAGGCAGTTAAAGGCATTGTAGTTTGGATGTGTATAATAATTTTAGTTATTTAGCTTAAAATTGCAAGTCCTAGCTTATACAGTTTTTTACTTTTGTTGTAACGTAGGGTGTCTAATCTTAGCGGAGCTTCCGCGCGCGTGAGGCGCGGGCGGCGGAGCCCCATTGCTGAGATAAATTGGAAACCCATGAAGGCAAGAAAATGGTTGGTTATGACGTAGCGTACGCCTGCCCACCCTTCCGTACACACACTTCATGTAATTCGATGCCAAATGTCAGGTTATTTTGGCGGGAAAGCGTATGGCCACCCGCGTCTTGTGAAGCAGAGACAACTAAAGAGTCCGTGCCTTCCGAGATATTGTTGACAAAAAAAAAAAAAAAAAAAAATATATATATATATATATATATATATACATATATATTCCCGAATGTAAAACCAGTCTTGCTTCTTTTGTTTTATAATAAAGAGGAAAACGGAAATTTTACAATAACTGAGCGAATCCTCGCGCCCTGATTGGTCTAGAGCTATATATGGCCTATGAGAGTAAAGACCATGGAAATGACGTAACATGTCACGCACTGCCGGTTGTTTTGTTTTTGGTTTTTCGTAAAAATAATTTTACTTCTGAACATGGATAAAGAATAACCAAACTTTAACGTTTGGGGAGAAATTTCTGACTGTGAGTTGGTGCTTGAAGCTACAAAGGTAGAGCAAAAATACAAAAAACAATAAGAAAAACGGCGCTTCGCGCAGTTATTTTTAGAGAAACTTCACAGGAAACTAAAAATAAATGTTATTGTAAAAAATAAATCGACCACAATTTTCCATAGTCTGCACTCATATAGACCATAGAAATGACACCATAATGTTCAAAACTTTGCAGTGATACCACTTACCTGCGGCTCGTGGTTCCACTTGAGATTTGGACATTTTATGGCGTCATTTCTATCGTCTATAAGAGTGTAGAACATGGAAAATTGAGGTCGATTTGTTAAGCGGAAAATGTTTCTGTAGCCGTGTTGTCTAAAGTATTGAGCTTAGATTAATTGTCATGTCCACAAATTTGGAATGTAGAGAAAGAAAAAGACAGCCGAAAAAGAGAACGTTGGGCTACAGGCCAGCGAAGCTCAACGAGAAAATAGCAAGAGCGAGAGAGAAAAAAACAAAAGAGACATTTTTTGATGGAGGAACAACATGAAATTCTGTAGCGACGGTGAGAAAATGAGATTGTCTGGAATTTTCCCGACATATGAAAACCAGGCTTTAAGGTGATGTTGGCGAGACGAATCGCAACGACGATTTTTAGAACAACACAGCGTTGCAAAATTGTTGGGACATTGTTTTGAGTAATACAAAACTGGACGCAAGGCTGGCACTACAGCAAACGGCTGATAAATTATAGGCCAATATTTCGGCTAACAAAATTAGCCTTCCTCAGGGCCAGATCTTTACTGAGACGGAAATATCTTTTAACGTCTCCTAAAATAGAAGGAGCCGATGATTTTCCTCCAGGTACTAGTATCAATGCCCATGATGTAATTTGGAGCCAGCTGTCAGATTTAGCGGATCCAGATATCGGACCAGTGGACGCTTGTAAAAGCAAATAGGAAAAACTCTTTGAATGCAAAGGTCCACGCAACGCGTAAATATAACTGACTGGTTCCTCTTGCCGGATCTCTAATTAAAGAGATGCTGTAGCCAGACGTCACTTAAAGTGTAAAATAAAACAAAACTGAATGCTTGCGACATTGTCTCAACATTACAACGCTGTGTAGCGCTAGATATCGCCTTTGCGAATCATTCCGTGTAACATCACCTTTAAGGTGAACGATTCGCAACGACGAATTTCAGCGCAACACAGCGTTGCAATGTTGGAACAATTTTGTAAAGGTATTGTTACACGAGGCCATTCGCAACGACGATTTTTAGCGCAACACAGCGTTGCAATATTGTTGCGACATTGTTTCGAATAGTTACAACATTGTTCCCACATTGCAACACTGTGTTGCGCAAAAAATCGTCGTTGCAAATCGTCCGTGTAAGATCACCTGTAATGTTACACTAGACGATTGGCAACGACGATATTTAATGCAACACAGCGTTGCAATGTTGGAACAATATTGCAACCATTCGAAACAATGTCGCAACAATGCTGTGATGCTGTGTTGCGCTAAAAATCGTTGTTGCGAATCGTTCCATGAAACATCACCTTTAGCATTACACGATTTCATATTTTGTTTGAGCAAACTATAAATATTATCGAGAGCTTCGCTTTTATCCCTTGCTAAATCTATATATTATTCTATTAAATAAAGAGCTTTGAAGGTCGCGATTCGGAATTTTAAGGCAAAATAAGGGCGATATGATTGAGTGAAAAACAACCCCACCCCTTCCGGGAGCGGCGTTCAATTGTTCGTCACCAGTCTCCCTAGAATCGAGAGGTTACTGAGGGTTGCTGAAAACTTTCAAATCTTCTCCCGTTGTCGCGCAGAAAGTTACGTCGATTTTCTCCTTGCTTTTGGCTGGAAAATCAGCCATGGCGGGAGCCTATCAACCAACAACAGTTCAGAATGAAGAAATAGACGATGATGAAAGGACATTATTTTGTAATCCCTTCCATGGTCGAAGAGAGGGAGATCTAGAAAAGGCTCGCGGACATCGAAGGCGCCAAAGCAAAAAGGACTTCGATGCTGAAGGGCAAGAACGTGTGAATCAGTGGTAATTACTTCGATCGAATGTTTATTCGTTGCTTTGGTATTCTGCAGTTAGTTTATTTTGGTCTTGAAGATAATAAATGTTCGACAGATCCAATATCTGGCGCGATTGTACAGCCAACATGATCTCGATCTTGTGAATTGATCTTTAATGATCATGCACGAAGCATTTTTGCTAATCGATCGAGTTGTTGCAGTTTTAAGCTAACGAGTGCTTAACGGCAGTCTTTTCGCGCTTATTTAGAATTTAAGCAGAATTTCTCATGTTTGTTCCTTCGATTGAAGGTTGTTTACACGCTGTGTTTCACGGCAAGATGGCCAAGTTGACGACGGAGCGAGCAGTGCTGTCCCAACTCCTGCGGGTTCTGAGTATCATCTACCTGGTCGAGGAACAGCCGTAACAGATACTGTACATCCGAGCCAACTGAACCGTGCCCAGACGATTAAAAAGTACGTACCGATTGCTCCTGATATTTCTTTTTATGTTAGGTTTTCTGTGGTCTCAGTATTGTCCCTGGAATTACAATGAAAGTATGACGAACAACGTACCCACTTCAATATGTACAGCTATTTTGATGTTGTTGACTTCCGGTACATAAAATTTTTAACAGAAATCGATTGCTTTTCGCTTAAAACAAAGATTTGTTTGTTTTGATGAAGTTTATATGTGACTTTAATTCTGTTTAATTCTTAAATTAGTTCTGATTATCATTTGGTAACCTGCTTGTGAAAATCGCGTGATGAAATTTACACTTCAATTCGAGTTGACCTTGTAAATTTGCATAAAATATCTTGAAACATTTTCTTTCAATGTAACCGCGGAAACAATATTTGATGGAATGTGAAATGACCGAACATAACAATATTTAGAATCCACTCGTTGTGTTAACGTGCCAAAATGGCTTATGCGAATGAAGGCCGTGGTTCATTTGACGCTAGGGCTACAGGCGTTTTTTACACCCAGCAACATTACAACTTCGACGACTTGGATGAGGGCACAGACTTCAACGATGACGGAATTTATCCTCAGTTTATACAGTACTATCAAGAGAGAGAGCGTCCTAGACCCAGTTTTGATCTCACGACTCTTGGACGAATGGGTCCGAGGGCAAGTTTAGCGAGCCTTTCACATACTCTAAAACGTGGAAAAGGGTAAATGTCGACAGGTATTTTATACCCGGTAAATCGAATAATCGAATAATCTTTGCCCCTAGGTGGAGACACTAAATTGTTTTGGGGATATGTAAGAAATGACTCCATTAGAAACACTTTTGTGTTTGCAAAAGGTGTTGACCTTGAATTATAAAGCAATTAGTTCATGATCAAGTCACAGTGTGTGGTTAAACAATGGAATTGTTAGTGTTTTATTGTTTGAAAGGAGAACGATCCATGACAAAGTACATATGAGACTAGAAAATCTGATAAGTGATTGATTTAAAGACTAACACACTCATTTGCATAAACCAGTTGTTTTCATCAACACACTCAATGGCACAAACCAGATCTTTACAGAAAAGAGAACTGTTTTAAATGCCACTTTGTCTCTGATGTGACTTTTTTGTTATTTGAATAACCGAGACAAAATCAAATCACCATAGCAATTATCACCATGTTATGGTAACCCTTGAAATAACAGAAACTTATGACCTAGACAATAATGGAACATTTGTTGTTACATTTCAAGTGGGCATGGTTTACAAAGAAAGTTACTGGGACAGTCATATTTTTTTAATTTCTTGCAACAATGACTGATTTTGAAACTTGAGTTTCAAACTCTGAGTAAATTTGTACCTTTCCATCCAATATTTCAATATTGTTTGGTCAATAATGAGCTCTGTACACACAGCTAACAGTGTCGGTAGAATATTGCATGAAACGGATCTCATTCGACATGGAAATTTATAGAGGTCATTCTCTACCTAAATATTATATATTTTTAAGTCAAAGATTGGTGTTTTAAAAATTTTATCATGGCTTGATTGGCTAATCGACTCATTAATATTTATTCCACTGGTTACACCAGGTCATTGCTCTCAACCTGTGAAATCCATGGTGCCCAGCTAATGATTTTTCTGAAAAAAAACCTAACATTCCTTTGTTGATTAAGAGTAAAACTAAGTCACCGTTGCTACTGGGCACCATTAAAGCACAGCTTTGTTACATATGCTACTTATTTACTCATAGCCGAGTGCCATGGGAGAGATATTCCCAGAAAATGTGGTTGAGGAAAAGCGACTAGCGCCTCTCAATTCTTACCCATTTCAGACCAAAGTATGAGATTCTTCTCATCCTACTGCAGGCGTAACTCAGAATTCAATACCATAATAATTCATACAAACTGTTGCAGAATGTACTCCATGATGAAATTATGTTCTTAGCTAGTAGCTGCTTGAGTTTGCATCAACGTCATTATAAGGTCTTCGAATAAAACTACAGCAGACTTCTCAAGACCCTTTTTCAGAGCACAATGGTAAAAAAACCTATAGCAAATTTCAGACAAGAGGTGCTCAAAACCATACTCTGTGCCACAAAGAGAGTGAAGTAAAGACATCAGTTTAAGGATGGTGATCATTTCATGTTTCCTTTTCACAAGGGATGAAAAAACTCAATAACAGTTAGTAGTCTACTAAAGTTGTCATGTTCTGATTGAATAGGAAAATCATTAAAAGCACAGAGAATTTTTTTGGTCTCGGAGACTGTGAAGAACAGCATGAAAACCTAAAGAAGAAATGGACTCAAAGAACAAAACGACATTACACTAAGCGCTATGGGGCTTTGGTGGAAAAAGATGCAGAGGATGGTGCCGTGCAACGTGGCAAATCAAGTGGTGCAGGTAGCATCAGTAGCTATCAAAGCTCTCGTCACATGCAAGCAGACCCTAACCTAGTCCGCACATTAAGCAGAAGAGAGTCAGTGGCAAGCCTGGCTTGGAAAAAAGTCAGGAAAATGAGAGAGGAGCCTGGGGTAATTTTTTTGTTAATTCATTGAATTTATTTCTGTGTTTTTTTTTTTCACAGGACTAAGTTTTTTTTGTCTTTTTTACATCTTTTATTACAACAGGGCCAATTCACTAATGTTTATATTCTTCCTAGTGGTTTTCTTACATTTCCTAGAGACGGTTCCATATCTAGTCTGGAGAATTGGTTTGACCTCATGTACCTATCTTGCTTACAGTCAGTTTTAGTATCCAGTAATGCTCTTATCGGCTGAGATAAAAGTGGCCTATCAATATTAAATAGTTGAATGGCAACAAGCCATAACTAAATGATGTAGAAATAGGCATACTTGCTTGATAATAGGCAAGGCCTTGATGATTGTTTAAATTAAAATTGTATTTATGTAAAGTATGTGTACAAACCATAATAATTTGATGGCCAAAATTAATATTTTTGTGAATAAAGGTTTAATTGAAAGACAAACTGATGTAATTGGAATAGAAACAGACATAAGTGAATGCAGAACTAATAATTAATCAATTATTGCATGTGGACAGTAAATAGTAATTTTGATTTAAAAACTGCTTTATAATGCTGCCACTATCCCATATGAAGACTGCTTTTTTGTCAACAGGGTTTTAAATCGCCAGGCAAGGCTCAGCCAGCATGTTTGTTGCTGGAAGCTGGGCGGAGCTTCTCTCCAGCTGTTATGTCCCAGACTGATGAGGATGAAGTGGACAGTGCATTTCATGCTGAAGGTGTTCGTGTAAGTTTTTTACTGTACATATGCATTTTATCCAATTTTGGTCTGATCAGGTTTTGTTGATGCCTCCTTAAAACGGCAAAGCTCCTAGTATAGTTGCTTCTTTGAATTAGCTGTAAAGTTTTGGATGTAAGGTGTTTTGTTTTTCTTTACAAAACATTCCTAGTGATGTTATTTTATGTGACTAAGTCACTGTGTATCCTGACCCTCTCTTTTTCATCGTAGGGGATTGAGGAAGGTTCTGTTGATGATGAAGTGTTCTTCAGTTTTGCACCCGAAAAACAAAGAAGAAGAAAGGAGAAGCCAGGATTTTTACCAGGAATCAAAGAAGAAGAAAAACCTGTGCCTGCTGTACCACCAGTGGGCAGAGATCAAATTGAAGGACCCCCTGCTCCGTAAGTATCAGTCAAATACTGCATTTTTCATGTTCTTAAAAAAATTGCATTTTACTGATCACAATACATTTTGCCCATTCATTGTTTTTATCATTTATGAGTATAAATTAATGTAATCTATAATGATATATTTTTTCAGTCGACCACCCATCCGCAGTAGGAGAGGACAAAGAATTGCTGACAGACCTCGTGTTACCAACGCCAATCGCCGAGAGTACGGCAAGGGCATGGTAGGCAGATTGTTGAATAGAACCATCAAGCGCAAGCGTTTGACAAGCACTGTCAAAAAACAGATGGAATCTCTTAGTGATCATAGGTTGGTAAACAGTTGTTCAGAAATTTTTATGGGCTTTTTATGTGTAGTATCAGAGATTGTGAATATGAAAATAATATAATGCTCTTTTAAAACAGCCCCTGACCAGACATTTTTATCCTTCTGCCTCTTCATCATTGGTTGCCTATGAACTTAATGCATTCAAATTTTCATTGGTGATGTTTTTGTGTGAATGCAAACAGTTTTTTCCCACAGAAATTATAAAGCTTAAAAGTGTAGTTAAAACCTGTGTTTAGTCCATGCATATGGAATGTGCTGAAGCTGAAAATGAGCCCATCTTCCACTTGCCTCCTTTCTTTATGTAGTAGACAATGTGCTAGAGTTTAAATTCAGTCACAGTAGTCTGATAATGTGATAATGCCGTGGTGATATCTTTTTTTTTGGTAGAGTTCAGGAAATGGCTGCTACTAGTAAGTCTTTTGCAAGCAGTATGTTTTCCTTTTGTGTGCTTTTCTCTTTGCAGACCTTTCTTTACATATTGGATCTCATTTGTACAGACAGTTGTACTTATTGTTGGCTTAGCTGTTTATGGCTTTGCACCCATTGGCTTCACAGAGAGAAAGATAGAAGGAGTTGTAAGTGATTTTGTTCCTTTAAGTTTATTTCATGTAGGAGCAATATTTAAGCGTTTATATAGTTAAGATTTATTTGTTGTGTATAGGTTAAACCTACCTTTTTGGGCATTGCAATAAGAGTTAGATTTGTACAAGGGAACGAATAAAGTTTTATCATGCTCTTCGATCTCCAAAACTGATCAGAACCTTGTTTAAAAAATAACTGCTGAATATTGTTCCATATGCTGTTGATAGTCACGTTGGTGCCTAGAAACTTTTTCCGTTACATTGAATGAAAATATGGAGTTGGGGAATAAAAGGTGCAGCTTTTTACAGAACAATTTGACACGGCAGGATACAAGTATTAGAAAACATGAATTACCAAGGGCTTATGGTACAGTGTACAGTCCTGAATTTAGTCCTTATTGGCCTTTTTGATTTTAGGTTGACAAGAGTCTGGCTGGAACACTTGTGCCAATTAAGGAATCTCGAATGCAACATGAGAACTTCTGGATTGGTCCTAATCAGGTACATTCATTTAGCAGTGATACTGTGAGATAATAATTTAGACATCATACGTGTAGCATGTCTGATAGTCTGTACTTCATGTAAAACTTCTTATCATGTCCTAAGCCACACTCATGTTATAATTTGGTGGGTGGGGGATTCAAATCTGTATGGCTTGTGCAATGATTACAAGATGTAATTGGTTGAATATTTATAAAGCACAAGCCATAGATATTTTGCAAGTAAAGATTAGCAGGATCTTTGTTGAGTTACTTTAATTTAAACCTACACACACCAGGACTTCATGACAATATTTTACTTTGTAGCGAGGATTAATCAGAATGGGGGCCAAGTTTGCTCCTTGCATGCGCGTGGACAGTAAACTGCAAGACGTGCTCCAGGATGAAAGGAGAAATGAGAGCGATACAGGATGCTGTATAAAGTCTGATGGATCAGGATGCATTCAGACATCGCAGAAAGAGTGTTCAGTAAGTTTGACTGAAAGGTAGATTTTACCTGTAAGCAGGCATACTTGAGTGAATTAGGGGAAAATGTTGGCATAAATGGCAGCTAAATCTCAAAAATTTTTCTTTTATTAGCACAAGTAAGCCTGCTTACAGGCCAGAGTAGCCTGAGAAAACAACCAGCATTTCGCAACGCCACCAACGGTGTCCCCACGAAATATCGTCTGAAGAACGAGCGCAGAATTTCCATACTGATGACACATCACCACCCAGATCTGGGTAGTGATGCGTCATCAGTATGGAATTTCTGCGCTAAGGCTAGAGTAGATTGAAACTAACTTTCTGAGGAATAAGGAATATACTCGGCTTCCATCTTTGAAATCCAGTATTTATGCATACAACTTGCCCTTTTTCCCTAGAAGTTTAGTGATTAGGGTTAGGAAACTGATTGAATCAAGTATCTCAGTTTTTTCGCTGTACAATGACCCTAAAGGAACCTGATTCATGCACTTTCTTAAACCAAACTTCGGAGTTGTTTGGTGCTCGGTGGCCATTTACAATTCTGCAAAATACTCCTGCCATGTTTTTCCACTTTTGTTGGGAATAGACTTGGTGCCATTTGGCAATTTCAGGCATGTAAAGTTTTCTTTTTTAATGCCTTGAAGCTGCCTGTCATTGATAATAATGATGGCATTTTGTTTTTAATTCCAGAGAGCATTTGCTTCCTTCTTTAAATACTCCAAAGACAACAAAACAAGGATCGTGTGTGGACAAGATCCAAGGTAATTACACAGATTGCTTACAGTGAAAAAGAATATCAATGTTAACTGGAAAAAGAAAAAAAGTATTAATGTTCATTGCAATCAAGCTGAATTGTTGCATGTCTCAATTGATGATTCAGCTCAAGGTGAATACAGAAACCATGAAGTTCATGGTGTGTATAAACTCACGGGAACATTTGATGACACTTAACAGAAATCAGAAAAATTTTTCAAGCTTAAAAGGAGTGTTACTCAGCCATGATGATGCCATGATGATTCTTGCCCGCCCTCCCCCCACCCTCCTGGGGGAGACTCACGTATGAAAGAGACGGCAATGCTCGTCGTCCTTCTTTTGGGTATATTATATGCAGAACTTGATCTCACTATTATTCCCTATAAAAGTATTGCTTAGCGTTATACGTAAAATGCTGTGAAACCGTGTTGTAGTGTGGTTCATTCTAGAGGTCAAATAAGGCCTCATGTTTTTCTCCTTTGGAGGTTTAAATCAGTTTTCCGACGAGCATCCCTGTTTATTTCATGTGGGAGTTTCTCCCGGAGTTTTTTGCTGGAAATGGGTATCCTTCTTCCCTTCCGGTTTTTTTTTCTAGATCGCAACAGGCGGGGTGCAAAGAAAGTCATTTTTACAGCTTGCCATTCGGGCAAGCTGAAGCTAACATTTACTAGCCCAAACATCATTTCAACCAGCCCCAAAAACGTTTTGATGAGCAGATTGGTTTCACAGTTCTCCTGTATTTTGAATTCCTCAAAAACTTCACTCGCCCGTCGGGCAAGTTAATAACAGAATTCACTAGCCCGATAGCAAAATCCAGTAGTCCCGGGCTATCGGACACTACCATCTTTGCACGCTGAACAGGTCTCTTTAGGTTGTATGTTCGTTTCCAATGCAGGTCACGTGATAATACTCTAGAGAAAAGTTTCCTTTCACGTAGTTATATGTACGCATAATCTATGAAAAGGCAAAGAATCAAATTCTCCCGGAAGCATCATTCGGAAAACAAAACGTACTAACTTAAGAGGTCTATTCAAAGTGTAGACTACGAACAGTCTCTTTTTTTCGTAGTCTGTCGAGCGAAACTTGCGAGACACAAAAATGACCACTCGCGTGACTGAAGGCGCGAGACGAGAAAGCGCGCGTGCACTGAAGAAAAAGATAGACTGGTCGCAATCTATTGATAGTGTTGGCTACTTGTTCCTTAACAGAACGTGCTTGGACCCACCAGATGTCGCTCCTGATAGATGGGATTCGCAGGATATCACCAAATGGCCGGTATGTTGTCAGGGCCACTTACATTTGTACATTTGAAACAGAGTTTAACACCAAACATGCAATAATTGACATATTTATACAAATAATTAAAGTTACTAGAAATGCTTAGTGCGTAGAGCTCTAAGCACCATTTTTAGTGCACTAAGCCTCATTACCTATGAGGAGTTTAACAATTGGCTTTTCTATAATCTATCATGTTCATTTTTATTGTTTCTTCAAAGTTTACAATTTTATTTTCTCACTACCCACAAATAGCAAAAGTTAGTGTAGGGTGGGCAGTGTCTTTATATAAAAAAAGGCTCTCCAACCTTAGAACTGCAGGTTATAGGCATTGTATTCCCCTCGCGGAGTCGGGCAACTAAGTTTTAGGTGAAGGCAATCTAAACTGAAATTTACTTGCCAACTTGGCAAGAGAGTTTCAATTTTTTTGCCTGTCCTAAATTTCCAACGAACCAGCGCCCGGTGTAGGGAATTGGGCGGCATCCAAAGTTAAGTTTCCGTGAGATTATCGGAAATAACGAATAGAAAATTTAAGAGCAGTTTTTGCTATATTGTAGGTGTGTAAAAAGAACAAGCCGAATTTATCCCCTACGGACTATCATCACATGACCTGTGAAATCACTGGTCGGCCTTGCTGCATGGGAAACGAAGCCAGATGTGAAATCGTCAGCAAAGGAGTGTGCGATTTTTATAATGGTACATGGCACGAGAATTTTACACTTTGTTCACAGGTAAGTGGTGAGAAACGTAGCTTGTGTACACCCCCCTTCCTCCTTCTGAGGGGACGGGGGCTGTACGCAGGCAATGGGAAACGGTGATATTTTAAAATTGTTTTTAAAGGGACAGGTTCACGGTTAAGCGCATGCTCATTGATTAAATTACTTCTTTCCAATTTATTATTAATTTTGTCGGTTAATAATCCCACTCACAGGTATCTCAGCGATCTCAGAGTGTATTTCAAAGTAGAATTGTATTTCAGAGTAACCTGAAGTAGGATGGAGGAGTACTAAAATCGCAGAAAAAATTAGTGGAGTATGCCAACACTACCAACCTTGAATTTATTATTGACCCGAAGGTTTTATTCCATGGTTGATTAATTTACAGCTATTTGCAAATATTTAAGTTGATCAAGTGCAAGTGACTGCCAGGGGAGTGTGCAGATTGATACCTTGACAATATTTTGACATAATCATATTGCTTCCATAGACAATACAGCATGTCCCGGTAGAAAAACAGCATTTTGCCAAATGAGCATGCGCTGAACCGTGAACCTGTCCTTTTAAATCTTTTTTTTCGTGGGAAGGATGGTAGAATCAAAATTCAAGATTTTTTGCAGCCAATGGCAAATTGTATTATATCAAAATGTTAGTAATATAAACAGCAGCCGGGAAATAAGTAAATTATCCGACGGTCATGAGAAGAAAATAGTACACTCTGAGTTTTGAAAAGGGTTCAATCTTACGGCCGACGGGATATTCACATACGGTGTTTGTTGTTAGCTTTAGTGACTCTACCTTGTAGCTTTTCCAACACAGTTAATGCCCAAAGGCAATCTACACTATGGCTGTGCGACGTTGTTCAGAGCTATGGTATGTTGTAGGTGTAAAACATCGATCGTTCGACATATTTGTTTTGTTTTTATGCGACATTCAAGTAAGTTGTAGGTTAAATTGGCGCGGAATTTTTTTCGTACAACTCGTGTAAATAGATGGCCCGCTTTTAGCTTGTTCGCAGTTGTACAGTTGCTTGAAATTTCGTCCGTCGATCGTATTTGACTCGAATTAAAACGAACTGTTCATGCCAGTGAAGCTCAGCATTCCGCTTGCGCTTTCTTTATAGCGGAACTCCATGCGCGCGCGACCTTAGCCCCATACCCAAGAAAATGTGGTAATCTACCCATCTGAGACATTTTGGTAATCACGTGACCGTCCGCCCGCCCGCCCGTCCACACCACAGGCATACCAATGTAAAATAACTCAATCAACAGGTATGGCAACCCAAATGCAACTCGTTGTTATTTTGGCGGGAAATCGCATAGCCACCCGCGTCTTGTGAAGCAGGGACAACTAAAGTCAATAAAGACGAAAACGGGAAGCTGAAATTGTTTCTGTATCCGTATTGCCTAAGGTATTAAGCTTAGACAGCTCCTGGCTTAGATTAATTGTCACGTCCAAAAATTTGGAATATAGAGAAAGAGAAAGACAGAGAAAAAGAGAAAGTAGGCGACAGGCCAGAGAACCTCAACGAGAAAAACAGCGATAGAGAGCTAGAACGAGAGATAAAAAACAAAGGAGACATTAGGGCCATTTAGAGCGGTTTTCATTTGAGTGTCGAAAAGTAATTGGTTTTGCACTTTCTACACGATGCGATTGGCTTAAAAGATTCGCGCCACCTTTTCATCCAATCAGAAGTAAAACCAAAGCCAATTGTGACGCGCTCGCATGCATTTTCCCGCGCTTTGCGTCAGCCACATGTAATTACTTCGAGTTTTGATTGGTTCAATGTATTGTCTGTGTCCTATGTGATTGGCCAGAGTAATTACTTTGGTTTTGGTTTTAAGACACTCAAACGAAAACCACTCTATACGAGGAAAAATAAGACGCGAAGTGGACCATTTATACGCGCATGTCTTATCTAAGTCTTCTGTATACTTAAACTTACTTTTAGAGTGTAAAGTTTATAATACGAAGATAGCAATTTGATTAGTAATTATAACTTGTGATAGTTTAAAGTTAAAAGGGTCTACTTACACCAGCAGATGTCACGCATTTGTCCAGGAGGTTTGTTATCGCCTTCTCCTTACATAATAACAAAAAATCTTTTTCCTCCGCGATGGACCAAGCCTGGTTTCTTTTTTCCCTTATTGGCGTTCTCATTGTATTTGAGCGAAGAAAAATATAAAGCAGAAAAGACAAGGAAATGAAAACGCGTTGTAATTTGTAAACAATTTTTCCCCGCCAGTGGCCTGCCAGTCCACCGGGCAAGCGATAATTTTCCCGCCAAAAATTAACGCCTGCGTACTATGCGTTCGCGTCTTATGTAAGACGCGAAGGTCATTTACGAAGTTTTTCTCGTCTTAGCTAAGACGCGTCTTATCTAAGAACAGAGGGCTGTTCTAAAATAAGACGCGTCTTAGCTAAAAACAGGTGTTAAGGGCTGTTCTAAAATAAGACGCCTCTTAGCTAAGTCACGTCTTATTTTAGACGAAATGTGCCGTTTATACGGAAAGTTCGCGTCTTATTTTTCCTCGTATAAATTGCCCTATTTATTGTTGGAAGAACAACATGAAAATTTTGTAGCGGCGGGGAGAAAATGAGAAATGCTAGCGGCCACAAAGATGAAAATGAGCGGCAGTGAAAAAACAAAGTGAACAAGAACACGTACGACATTTCCTCCATAAAACGTGTAACCAGGAAGTTTCTGGACGTTTCACGATGTAGTCGTGCAAAACAACGGCAAAGAAATGTACAAAAAAGTGTGCTGCACGTGTAAAGTTACTTTTTTGCTAATTAGACCTATTGTTGTTTTTTCACCGTTCTCGTTACCTTCGCCGCTAGCATTACACGATTTTATATTTTGTTTGAGCAAACTATAGATATTATTGACAGCTTCGCTTTTAGCCCTGGCTAAATCTGTATATTAGATTGCATATAACACGAACAAATTATTTTACATACAGTAGGAAATAACGTTTGAAAACCAACAACGACTTTCAAAAAACGTCCTTAATATTTCTTGTCAACTTTGTCATTGAAGCCGCCTGCAGATTTCCTTCACTTAGTAGGCTTTTCAACAATTTTTCTTCATATCGTAACAAAAAATAAATGAAATAGTGCCAATGATGTTAATGATACTCACGTTTTCCATTGGTTGTTTACGTAAAAAAATAATCCTTTTTCACGTTGAATAGTGAGCTTGCAAAACGACGGCACAACGCGAACATTTATGAAACTCTAAAGCCACCACCCCATCGAGACTTCTCATTTGGTGGAAAAAACTTGTCGTCCGGAGAACTCGTCGTTGTGTGTCCACCTCCTCCACAAAACTCCTTTTATATGAGGGAGGTTTCTTTTTCAACGAAAACTTGCTGCTGTGATAATAGTGCTGCGGTGTTAAGAACTTTACCAAAAAGTGTGCTGCACGTGCCAAGTTGGTTTGCTCATTAAGCCTTGTTTACACCAGCCTGCTCGGCGGGCGCCGGTTACTTCTTTGGTGAGTTTTTCAGAGCGCGCGAAGGCGGCAACACGCGCAGGGCGGAAGGAGGCCTCTTCTCCTTTTTTCGCGCGTGCGCGCGTGTCCTCGAAATTCCTAGCTTCGTTTACACGGGCGATTTTATTGCGTAATTTGTCTCGCGACGGGAACTACAATTAGGTTGCAACTCGAAAATCGCCTGCATGTAAAAAGCCTCCAATATTATTGCCATCAGTTCAGTAAGATTTGTCGCTAGCAGAAAACAGCAAATTCGATTCGCGAGTCGAGAACGGGGAACGGAAAAAAGAAAAACGAGAACAAGATGTAACATTAACCTTGTCCCCGAACCTCATTACCTATTCTCTATTTTGTTCCCGTTTTCCACCCCTCCCTCCACCCGTTCCACCTTTTCAGTATCACCCACCCGACCGTGCTTATGAGAATGTTGTCTCTCTCTTTTAGGTGGATTGCATTAGCGACACCTGTGGTATGTTGGATTTTCATCGCAAGGATAAGCCTGACCAAGTTTATCGTCTTTGGATGGCAATCTTTGCTCATGCAGGGTAATTTTGACACTTACTGTGCACACAATTGTAAATGTTTGCCTAAAAACAGCGAAATTTTCTTGAAGGTTTGAACCTATAGAGTGTTTTCACTCACGTGGCCAGCATCTATGCAAATTTATTGGAACAAAAGAAAGCGTTTACATAAGAAAAGAGTTCAACTCCCAGAGGACTGGTTTGGGACACCAACATGGCCGCAGTTTCATTGTTTTGGGACACCAATATGGCCGCCGTGACGTCATGTGAAAACACTCTATTGAGTATTTTCTAGAGGTAGTTCACAAGTTTCACTTAACACTGTTGTTTGAACTCCCATGAAGGGAAAAATTAAATGTGTTGCATGACAATTTTTTTCACTCTGTTTTTAGGATAATTCATCTTTGCTGCACTTTGATCTTTCACTTTACCATCATGCGCGACATGGAAAAGATGGCCGGTTGGCTTCGCATGGCCATCATCTATATATTTAGCGGGATTGGCGGCTATCTTTACAGTGGAATACTTCTCCCGTACCAGGCTGAGGTAATCATTTTCGTCCTTTGGATTTTTTTTTCTTTTTTGCGCTTAATTGGTCGACTCTATCATCCATCGCTTTTGCCTTTGCCGAATATTCGCCACTTAAGAAACGAGAGGGAAACTGGGGCGAGTGACCTTTTGCAAAGACTTCTGGGACGGTAACTTGGGACATTGGCCAATAGCTGACCGGTGCTTGTTCTGTAACGATCCCATAGACAATTGCGGGACGCATTTCGGCTCCAGTCCCCTTCTCGTTTCTAAAGCGGCGAATGGGCTGCACTGGACCTTGCCCCACTTAAAAGCCTTTTTATTTTCGCAGGTCGGCCCTTCAGGCTCCATCTTTGGTGTAATTGCCTGTCTGTTTGTGGAGTTATTTCAAAGTTGGCAGATGATAGCCAGACCAGTAACAGCTCTACTCAAACTATGTGGATTAGTCTTGCTCCTCTTGGTCATAGGTCTTCTACCTTACGTCGACAACTTCGCGCATATGATCGGTTTTGTGTTTGGATTTCTGTTGGCCTTTATCTTTCTTCCGTACGTATCATTTGGCGAGTTTGACAGGCGACGGAAGCAGATTCAGATAGTTGTGTGTTTTGCGCTGGTTATTACGCTGTATGTCGTAGGATTTTTAGTGTTTTACATCTATCAGGGGTCTAGTTGTGACGGTTGTGAGTTCTTAAACTGCATTCCGTTCACGCCTGATTTCTGCAAGCCCTACACCCTTGGACAAAATCTTCAACCGAGAACGAGATAGACGCCTACAGACAAACTAGACGTAGAGTAGAAAAAGGATTTTTTTTATTTGGAATAAGAGATTGATAATGGGTTATGAAACCTGTTGTTTGCACAATGTAACAATGTATTCGCTGCTCAATGAGTACGCTGTGGTTATGACAGTCTTTTCGATGGCCCCTGCTCGCTTTCCTACGGGATACACAAGAGTGCGTACGGTGCACTTCAGAGTCTAACAAATAGGAATCGCTGTGGCGTGAACACTACAAACCCAGGTGTCACTAGGAGACAAACAGCCCACTTAAATCCGTCGAAGGCGTAGTCACATCAACACGTGCGAAACACGTGCAAAGAAATGTGCCGGTGACGTCACTCGATCGTGACTCACCTTTAACACTGGAATTTTTGTTTATAATTACATGGAGTGGTTTTTGCTTTGCGAGCATTCGTCCCACCCCGTCAACATACTTGCATTTTGTTATGGCGGATGTAAAGTAAGTTAAGTGTGTACTTTTTGCCAATAAAAATTGCTAAAAAGGAAGTTTATCGATAAGATCTCCAATGTACGAACAACTTAGCTGTACAGTAATTGAAATACAATTTTGAAGAAAATATGGAATGAAAGAATATGAAGTGTTTTTAAGGAAATGTTTTTAAATCGGTAAACAGTCATTCTTTGAAATTTAAGAGGCAGAAAGGGGGTTTCCGGAAAAACTCATTTTTACTGTTGGAGAGGCTTAAAATGAAAACTGCATACACACAGGCATGCAGCTTTTTGTTTAGCAAAGGGGGTAAGCGCTTGATTAGGAACCGTTCATTTATTCTGGGGGGGGGGGGGTGGGGGAATTTGACGGGTAGCTCCTGATGAATATGATGACGCCCTCTCTTCATCAGAAGTTTTTTAGGTGGCCCCCGTCTATCCATACATACATAAATACATGTTTAATATATTTGGAGTCTTATACAATAAATAGTATATCAACTATTTCCAATTAACTATCCGAAAATAATTGATATGTCCCCCCCCCCACAAAAAAAAGGAAGACGGAGAAGAACAAGGGAGTTGTAGCTGACGTTGCAAAGGAATGTTTTTTAACAACAAGAACCGCAAGAGAAACTTTCTGAGCTTCAATTAATAGCAAACTTAGTTATTTTATACTAAATATTTACTGTATTAGATGATAACCAAGTGAGGAGGGAAATGTTATTTTTATTTGGTCTGTACATATGACGGCGCGCAAACGAATGATAAGTGTCGGAAAAAGAGACACCTGATGCCAGATTTGTGTAGCTCTATTGCTTTAAAACGGTCTGTGCCTGCCCGGAGGTTGAAGAAACAAAACACATTATTGAATACTACGACAGTCACTACACTACTCAAAATATCATTTCTTGGTAAACAATACACAGCACTAGGCAAACGCTAATTGAAGGATTTTTTTTGGTGATCCCCCCTTTATACCAACTATTTTCACGATTCTGGTGAAATAGATGTAATACTATCTTCTTGGGTCCATGTGGCTTCCAACAGAAGGTTAGTCATTCAGTTATTAGTGCCACATTTTTCTTGATCTTTCCTGTTTATCACGCTCCCTTATTCTAGAGGAACGGTCCTTACTTGAAGAGACGATTTGGAACAGGTTGCGCTTTGCAAATGGTGCGATCTCAAAATATGCTGTTTTACCGTACTCTCCTCAGTTCTATCCCTCAAAGGGTTCATTTCAGAAAAGCTGAGTGCTACGTTCAGATCTCAGAGATTCCTGTCATTCCAAACCTGAAAGTGGATAAAATCCTGGATCAGTTAAAAACTTTGCAATTGTTTTGCAGGATAAATTACGGGCGCCATAATCCTTACCTGAGCTTGGATAAACAAGCAAACTGTACATTGCAGGGTCTTTCTGCGAAGTATTTTGAACCGAAATTTAAATTCAGTTCATAAGAAAGTACTAAAGCTAAGCTTTCTAAAAGGAAGTTCCAGGGTGATTTTCGATTTGATACTAGATGTCTACTGACTGGTGTTTGGTGTGGCTCTATAAAAGAGGCTGTGAATACTTGTAGGAAGAGCTGCTATTAATCAAAACAAACCTGCTGGCTGCCTTTTTTTAACCATCAACTACGCAAGCTCATTTTCAGCCCTTAGCAGTAGCTAGCAGTTACACAAAAATTTGTTGTTTCCGTAAAAAGATGCTAGAGATGACGTTGCAAACGCCAGCCCATTGTAAGAGAGTGGAAGTTTTCCGGCCGCGCTTTACAGATTGCCCCTTCAAGTTCCTGTTGATTATGTTCTTTGCGAGTAAGCTCTCCATTTGGGCAAGTCGCGAGTAATCACGCGAGAACAGCACGCGCGTTCTCTCGCAGGTAGCGTCGCTCGCTCGCAGGGTACGTCACACCCACCTTAATTGCTGCCCTATGAATGATGGAGTGCCGTCTGCTAAGAACTTCGATGTCGTCATCATAGCCTCCACCAATCACAGTAGCGCAGGGAATTCCCCTTTTCAAAATCGATTGTAAGACAGTCACATCACGTTCAAACAGTCCTAGCACATAAATACAATAATTTAGTTTTGTCAACTGAGTCTGTACAGTAAAATTTGCCAACAAAAAGACATTCAAATAATTTGCTTTGGATCACTCTTTCAGTAGCAAGGTTGACTTTATCAACTGAGTTTAAAAACACACCTTTTTTTATACCTCCACCGAAACAGCATCAGAGTCTTTTTAGGAGCTACCCCTGCTGCCTCATAAATGGATTATCAAACAGGGCTTTGATACACCTTGCAACTGGCTGTGTTTGGGACTGTTATATAAGGTAATAAGTATTTGACACTTCTAAAAGTACAATCATCTCTTCTCTTGTGACAAATCTCCAGCTAGTTGACCTCCCATCTACACATCACAAGTGCTAAAAATCGGAACAAAGAACAGTCTGGAACGATTCAAAAGATGAAACCGAACTGGAACAGAAAGAACGTTTTAAATGACTTACAGACTGTGTTCAGGTTTCTGATTTTATTTGCCGGTTTTCCGAATTGTTCCGGGGTTGTTGGGGGGTGTTTCCGCGCGTTCTACTGTTCCTGGTCTCAACATATATGTCCCTATACACAACATCCCATGTAAGAGCCGAGTCTATAGGGAATCGTCTACCATAAATCGGGCAACACCAACGCCCAAATACTGAAGCGATCTATTGCTAATTGAACGTTCCTTGACTGTACCTTGATCTGTGAGATTAAGTTTCCCCAGGGCATCATCTTGATGCGGATCTACTCCAGCGTCATACAACACAAGATCAGGATTAAATAAATCAAGAAGCCACGGTAAATAATCCTTGACTGTGTTCAGATACTGTTTGTCATTCAAGCCGCATTCTAGACCAACGTCTAAATCACTTTGCTGTTTTCTAAGAGGAAAGTTCTTCTCACAATGCATGGAAAATGTGAAGACTGAATCATTGTTCTTGAAGATAAAAGCCGTACCATCTCCCTGAAGAAACAGGACAACGCTAAAAAATCAGAAAATTTAAAACAGCTATGAAGTACTTTCACTACTTTTAAAATCGATAGTAATACAGTAAAACTCGGATAACTCGAACTAAGACTAATTTCCCTTGGGTTTAACCCTGTTTTTCAGTCATTTTTACTCGGTTAACTCGAATTTCCCGCTAACTCGAACTAAATTTCCGTTCCCTTGATCAAAAATTCACTGCAATTTACCCGAACAACTCCAACTCTGGTTCTATTAACTCCACTCGGATGCTATCCCATTAGCTCTTCTTGTTGTATAAGGGTAAAAGCAACAAATTAAACTAACATTGGTCACAGTGGTCGGTGCTGTATAATTTGATTTCAATTGGTGAAACAAACAGGTCACGTTTTAAAAAAATGAAAAATGCCTACTCAGGGCTCCTCCCCTGGAACCGCCCCCTGCTACCCCTCCCTAAATCGAACTGGTTTTTACCTCCCTTCAGAGTCCGAGTTACCGAGTTTCTACGGTAGGGGGTTACTGTTGTTGACAGCGACCGGATTTTTTAGTCTTCTTCAGAGTCAAATTGAGTTGTGTATCTTTATTATTAAAACTCTTGTTATTGACCTGACTGGTTAATGAGGTCAACGCATAATGTTATTGGCTGTGAACACTCTTAAAGTGAGTGGTACATTTTGATCCGTTTCTTTCCAGCTTATACACAATGTATATACACCTTAATAGAGAGATTAAGATTCACGTTTACGGCATACGGCAAACGGCAAACGTCAGTTGAAAATTTCTCAGAATAGAAAATAAGCAGATAAAAACAGTCCAGAACGATTCTTGTGGACAAAACTGGCATAAAACTACTTATTTTTGCGTAGAAGCAATAAACAGTAAACGAAAAACAAGAGGAAAACTTGGTCACGTGGTACAAATTCACGTTTGCCGTTTGGCGTAAACGTGAATCTTAATCTCTCTATTATAGGAAATTAACGCGAATTTTTGATTAACTTCCGCGACCGTAACTCCCATTATTTTAGCCCCAAATTCTCGATACAGTTTTGACATCCTCTACACCGAAGAAAGAGAAGTATTTTAACAGGGTAAAGATCCGAAAGTATCAGTAAAACTGTGAAGAACCCTTAAAAGTGGCCAGATTTCTTCGCTTGATCCCTTTTGGACGTTTAGGGAAAGAACCACGAACAAAGTTTCCATTTCAGATTACTTTACCTTTGTTCCTACTGTCTCATCAAGTTTTGTTTCTTTGTGAACGATGCTTAAATTAACTCATTTTGCAATGTTTTCCAGTCTTTCGCGTTAATTTACTTTATTCAAAAGTCATTTCCACACAACTGGCGTTTATTTGAGTCGCATTAATTTCCAATATCTTAATTTCATGGAGCGTTAATTTACCTGATGTACATCTAGGTCCACAATAAGAACTTTTTTAACTACATTGCTGTCAATCATATCCTGAGCAGCGATGGCAAGATCATTTAACATACAAAAACCAGAGCCATGACTAGGGAATGCATGATGAGTACCTCCGCCCGTGCTACAAGCAAGTCCGTACTCCATGGCTAGTTTAGCTGCAAGTATAGTACCACCTTCAATGGAGAAACAAAAAGCATTATTCATTATGCGGGTCAAATATGAGCCTAGTTTATGGTCTTGCTATATCCATAAGTCTCTCTGTACCACTCCCCAAAAGGGAAGGTCCGCCTGAAAGGGGAACCACGACGTAACGACAAGAAGAAATGCTGATTTTACAGTTGGAAATATATAGATTTTTTATGTTGCCAGTATTTCGAAAGGCACAGCCTTTCTTTTTTAAGGTCTTATGAACAAATGACTAGGTAAACTAGCTAAGACGTTGCAATTTTAAATAAGGATGAAATATAAAAATAGTATAAATAAACACAAACTGAAGGGATGTATTACATCTCATCCTTCTTTTTAATACCTAAAGGTTCAAGAGTTTTGCCTCTCTCAATGAGGTATGCTTCTCAAGTTTTTTGCACACTGTCTCCATTCTATTTAATGAATTCGAGTGGAATGAGTGTAATGTTGTTAGCAGAATGATCATTAGTAAGAAAATGTTCTAAGACAGTGGTGGGTTTGGAGATATTAGATGGGTTGTCAAATGGTCTACAGTGTTCCTTGAAATGGTATTTTAAGGGCCTGTTTACATGGAGGTGGGGTAGCCTGCCTGTCCACACCTGATCATGTGCACATGATAGGTGGCGATACCCGCAGAGGTGGGTTGCGCGGTCTGCCAGACCACGTTACCCTCTTAGCCAGGGTCAAATTTGGCCATGTTAAAGTTTTAAGGCTGCTTAACCTGCCTAGTTTGGATATGTGTCACATCAAATTTGTTGACTGAACAACTAACTGTCTTTGGTGGAGGATCTGCATTATTATAAGTGATAATACAAAGGCACCACACTGAAAGGTTGTAGCAAGAGCAAGTTGTAGAGTGAGAGTAGAAGAGCATTAACCACCAAAACATGTCATTTGCCTGGTATTTTTTTCTTTACATGCTCAGCAACCATTCAATAATCATAAGAAAGTGTACCCCTGGATGTGGGTTATCTAACCTACCCAGGGTCCCCTAACTCCATGTAAACAGGCCTTAAATCATTGTTTAGTTTCTCTAATGTTCTGTTTAAAGCAGCAGTGGCACTGCACCATGTAAGTAATGTTTCTAGAGTTGCAGTTGATGTGATGGGTGATAGATCTGGTTTCCCCTGTAGAGTGGAATGTGTTTGAGGTTTGTCCATCAGATATGTTGGTGCTGTGTTGTGTAAGATTGCAAAGTTTGGCTCTAACTAGAAAATCACTGAGGTTCCAACTACATCTATAAGTTACAAATGGGTGCAGCAGTAGGGGGATACAGGTATATAAAAGGGAAGGAATTTCATTGGTTGAAGTATGTCAAAGGGTAGGGAAATCTGCAATTTTGGTTTTTAATACATGTCAATGAGTTACCCATTACGGCTCAGCCAATCAGGAATTCAGAAATGAGCAAAAGAGGGTTCTTATAGCAGGCGTCCCTTACCCTCTCTTCCCAATCCCCTCCCTTTTTTCCTTCCTCCCAATACCCTAACCCCTTTCAATGCCTGCTATGCAGGCTATGAACTACCTTTCCTGTCAAAAGTGGCATATAAAAGGCTATGGGAGTTGGACCTCAGGGCAGAGCCTCCCTGAAGTTAACTTCCTTGAGTTCCCCCTCCCCTCTGGGGCAGCACCTATGACGTGTTCAGGAGTTCCTTCTGGTTTGATTCCTGCAAAGGACTCTAGATTTTCTCT
The DNA here is from genome assembly GCF_958299795.1 of Porites lutea. Taxonomy (NCBI): domain Eukaryota; kingdom Metazoa; phylum Cnidaria; class Anthozoa; order Scleractinia; family Poritidae; genus Porites; species Porites lutea. Next base: position 34,586,803 of record NC_133206.1, read on the forward strand.
TTGTCCCATGCTCGTGATATGCTGATTATCACAACTTTCACATTCAGTCACCGACCTTAAAATTCACAATCTTTCTCCATTTCATTCAGTATGCTATAGACATTGCTGATCCTTGCAGTATGCAGGGCATGTGTGAACTATGAACGTAGCATATAGCCCTGGTTTCCATGAGTCTTCATAGCTCAGAGGATAGAGTTCCTGTCTGGTGCTCGGCATGTCGTAAGTTCAAATCCTGTCACGAACTCAACATTTTTTCCTTTGTCCCACACATATTCACATATATGTGGGAAAAACTCAATTTCACCATCTTCAAAAAATTACATACCCACTTCTAGAAAACATCTTTTCACTAGGCCTTCAGACCAGTGAAATCCTGTTTTCCGCATTGCATCAAAGGGAAGACTTCCTTTGATAAAACTATCCACAAAGTCTTTAGTGTGAACCTGTGTAACTGCCTCATAACAAGGTTCTGTGGGCTGAAAGACTTGTACTGAGTCTAATAGTTTGTCTTTGACAATCCACTCCATTACTTTAACAAACTTTGCCATTTTAAATCTGTGTTTTTCTGGCCACTGGCAACTGAAGCCTTCGTGATGCACAAGTGGTAACTTGGTGAAAAAAGGTCCTCCTTAAAAAAAGAAAAAAACAAGGAAAAAATATTGAATCAGGAATAGTTTGATGCCTGGGTTGTATGAGCACTTGCAAAACTCCAGGCTGTGCCCCCTACCAAGGGGGGTGGGGGTGTTGATGCCCTCCACCCCCCACTCCCCATTCTTCTACTAGGTGAGGGGAGAAGAGATAGTATCCGTAAATTAACTTCCCTCTAAGTACGTTTCTCAATAAGCTTGAAAATAAGCTTACCGTATGGGTTGATTATAAAATTTTTGTTACTTTTTGGGTTTGAAAAATAGACAAGTCTTAAGTCCACACCATACCTGAATGAAAACTTCTTTGTAAACACTGTTGTCTACAGCAAATGTGATAGGTGGTTCTCGTAGTTTTTTTGGGTCTTAAAAACGAAAAGAGAGAAGATTTTGCAACATCCCTCCTCAAAACTACAGTCGCCATTTTGCATGAGCACACGCTCCTTGTACAGCGGACTACGCTATACTTTATCATCTACTACATAACATACCAAACTAAAATGTTGTGATGTGTCAACTTCGCCACCAGCAACTCATTTTTGTACAACCTGTGAAATAGAAAGATTCTGTTTTTCAAAGACATGGGAAGTACGTTCTCGTATCTTTTTAATCGTCTTCTGGGCAAAGAAGATGTTCGCATCCTAATGGTTGGCTTGGACAACGCCGGAAAAACGACCATTTTGTATCGTCTAAAACTCGAAGAGGTTGTCTCAACGGTCCCCACATTAGGATTCAACGTGGAAACCGTTACTTACAAGAATATAAGTTTTACAGTTTGGGATATTGGCGGGCAAGACAAGATCAGAAATCTCTGGAGAGTTTACTTCCAGGGGACACAAGGGCTTATCTTTGTTGTAGACAGCGCTGACAAAGAGAGAATCGAAGAAGCAAGATTAGAGTTGCAAAAGCTTTTGAGCGAGGAGCTCCTTGCAAATGTTGTGCTGCTTGTATTTGCAAATAAACAAGACATGCCTGATGCAATGAGCGCTTCTGAGGTCCGGGAAAAGCTTGGTTTGGTAAACACTCGAAACAGACCATGGTTTGTCCAGTCTTCCTGTGCTGTCAAAGGAGAAGGTTTATATGAAGGACTAGATTGGCTGGCAGGTCAGATTAAACAAAGGAAATCCTGGATTTGAGATTTGAACTACAACGTAAACATGATGAGAATATAGTGTGAGTTGTAGCCTTAATAGGGTTTAGATGAAAAAGAACAATATATATATTAAGGACGTTGACTTTTGTTTAATTATTATCATGGTAACTGAAAATTAGGGCCTGGCTACTAATTTTACAAGGAGGCAATGTTGCTGAAATGCTATAAATTTATGTTTCTTAGTTCAGTTACAGCAAAAACAAATGTTACAAATCCAAATTGAATTTTTTGCTTCCTATATTTAACCCAGCGAGCAGAGGCTCCTTTTTCATAGCCTGCGAGCAAGCTCTGGCGGCAGGGCGGGAAAAGGAAGGAGAGTTAATTGCAACTACGTCTCTGGAATTTGAATTCCACCCCCAATTCCCCTGTGGCTCCCCGTCGAAGGAGCTGTCAGATTGCTGCCAATCAGCGCAAAGTGGAAATGAGCACGAATTGAAAAATGTCTTACTAATGTCATATCTGCCAATCAGCATTTCACATTGACTATTTCGATGCAGATATTCAAATTTCAGAAACGTAGTTGCAAGCTCTCCTTCCTTTTCCCGCCCCACCACCAGGTCACCCCGGAGAGCTTGCTTGCAGGCTACCTTTTTCATGATAAGTTCTTGTGTGTAAAAAGTAGCCTCTACTGACAACTGCCCATTCCCATCCAGGAATGCAGACAAATGAAGCTTTGTTAGGGTACAAATCCGACAAACAACATTGTCTTAAAACAGCAACACAAGACTACAATTGTAGATGAAATGGCAACAAATGATGTAAAGATGGGTTAAATACCACCAAGGTCATGGCCTACTTCTCAAAACTCAAAATGGTCGTATTTGAAATTCAGACTAGGGACAAACGTACCCCCCCCTCCCCTTCTCCAAGAGGGCCTTACAATGGTTGGACATTGTAACTGTTTGATCTGCTGTTGTGTGTTTCCTGGGCCACAAGCTTTGTGAAATTTCCCACTGACTTATCACAATAACAATAACAAGGTTGCTACCTCATCCTCTTACTTTCCAGCTCTAAGTAGAATGCAAAACTTTTTAGGTCAATGTACTGTAGCAATTTGTGTTTCAAGCAGTTGAAAACCCCATCTTCATTCACAGCCATTTGCATTTCAGAGGAATTGTATCCATACCAGATCAAGCTAATGCTGCACAAAAAAACACAGCATAGTTTGCACCATTATGTTTGAAGATCACGTGAGGGAACTTGGGCATGCACAATAGAAATGGGACAATTGTCAGTAGAGGCAACTTTTGCAGGACACTACTTATTCTGAAAAAGGAAGCCTCTGTTCACTGGCTACCTGGATTCTAATACTCTACTGAATTAAGTGATAAAGAATATTCGTGCTTCTTGGATGCAAAATTCGCTTCTAATACAAATGTTTCCTATTTTAGCCAGACCCTAACAGAACCTTGGTCAGTATTAGTTATTTATATGGTACTCACTGAGCTTTCTTCAAGATAATATTATGAAGCTTAGCTAACAATCATTATTTATGTTTTGGAGCCAGTTATTTCTTTCGTTTGAGAGCTTTATTGAAAACGTGAACTGATGTCAGTGTATCTTTGTCTGCTTAGATCTTTTTTATGGTAAGGTAAACATCTCTTGTTTTTAGTAGTTATTACAGTATTACAGTATCATTATTGCCTTCTTAAAATTTAGCATGCAGATTTTTTTCACATTAAATCAGTGATGTCAATATCATACTCTTTGTATGAAGGTCTTGGCCATGTCTTAAATTTGTCCCAAGGCAGATCATTTTGCTGACTATGCATTTTTACAGGAAAGTCCTCATTCATCATTTGAGTTAAAAGGTCTTCTGCTCGAGGATCTAACAAAGAATTTGCCCTCAGTTCCTCAAGAACAACTTGAAAATTTGATAAATCGACAAAATTAGCAGACATGGCTAAGGAATCTTCCAGGTTTTCCACTCTGTGTGGACAGCCATAAGGAACAAAAAGAAGTTCTCCAGGTTGCAATGTACATTGTAACGGGGTTGTCCTGCTTAATAAGGGATGCTTTTCAAAGTCTGGACAACTCAGGTCGACATCAAACACAATGTCCATTGAGTCTTCATAATACGGATAGAGTAATGGTGTGTCATCTCTGCTGAAGAAAGTCCACCTACCAAAAATAAAATAATTTTAATTGATAAATTGACCATCATAATATTATAGATAACCATCAAGATAATAGAAGTGCAACAACCCAAAACATTTGAAACCAAGGTGGTGGTTTATTTCAAGTGCAACCAGACACAGAAAGAGTGTGATCATCCTCTAGTATATGCTTACGGTTGACTGAGCTCATGTCTCAGAATTCCCTTTAATAATTTTGTGTTCTATTGAGGCACTAAAAAAAGCCAGTTTCATTGAACGTACAGGGCTACTTGGTTTTTAAGGGAGGTATTAAGTTTGTTTGCAAAGAACAGAGAATTAGAGATGGCACTTGGTCAGCTTTGAGAATACCTAGAGCTTGCATATCACAAACTTGCTTACCTTTTCCTGCCTTGAAAAAGAGCCATCCAAAAGTTGGAACCAAATGCATCAATGTGCAGATCACTGTGTAATCCTTTAGGTGCAATAAATAAGCTCGGCCAACTATCTTTGTACAGGGAGCCAGGTGCTGTTCTTTGTAAGAAATCACTAGCAAAGTATTTAGGAATAACTAATTCTCTGGCCAGTTCAGGCGCATATGTTGGTATACTCCAGTCAAATAGGTAAAGAGGTTCTTCTAATGACCCCAGTGAGCTGATGAAGTCAGACACTTTCATGTAGCAAGCATGTTCAAGTTTTGCCCATTCTGTAGATTCTTTGACTGTTCTTTTCAGAGGAGCTTGTTTGTGACCTACAACCTGTGAAATTAGAAACTGTATTGTACATTAACAAAATAGTGACTTAGAATGCAAATCCTTCAGCCTTTAGGAAAGCAATGGCCTGCGTAGCTGGTGGGGTTGTTATACCGGGGGTGCTTTCTTGGTGGCAGAAACACCGTGCAAAGGAAGCGGTGATGCCACGAGGGAAAATCCCACCTGCCACATTTCTTAGGGGTTTTGAATTCCACCCACTTTTGTCACCTTGATTACCCAATCAGGAAAAGCAGTGTAATGGTAAACTGTCCTGCAAATGAACCAAGTGTGGCTAAACATAACAGAGAATCATTACACACACTACGGACAAAACAACTACATGCAGCAAGTTATTCAGGTTCCTACCCTGTGCCGCATACGAAACTTAACTCTGGTTAAGTCCACTCAGGATAAAAATATGACTAGCTCCCAAACTTCACGTGGCTCTGCTACAAAAAACTACAGCACCTACCCGCTCATCCCACCAGCTATGCAGCTAGGGAAGCAACTCCACCCCTGCTTTTTTTTTGGGGGGGGGGGGGCACTTATGCACCCCTCCCTCCACCAAAAGCAATCAAACACCCTCCAAATTCTTCATGCACTATACAGCAGTCTCCTGTTTCCTTGATTCCCTTTTAACAAGGTATATTTTATAAGTTTTGTGTTTTGTGTGGGATTTTTCACACTTGTTCGGCAGAAAAAAATAGAATAAACTGATCCCATACGTCTTCACGTGACGTTTGCTCTGCTTCCGCTTGCCCGTGGTGGGTGCGTAACTCCTTAGCATCGATACGTGTGTACAGCGTCCGTCCACGCCTAGTGACACGAAAGTAAAAGTATGGCCGAATGGGGAACGCTTGCATTTCACTACCTCTGCTTCCTCATACATTTGATCGGTGTGACATATTATCTGTCCGAGATTAAGCTGCAAAGTCATGGAACGTATGGTGGAAGATTCAAGTTCTTGACATTTATAAACATGCTGGTACAGTTTCTGTACTTCAATATGGCGGCCGTCACGGGAATTCATGAACTAATGAAGAAGCGAAAAAACGAAGTGTTCTCGTCAGTCTGCGATTATACATTTACCTGTGTCGCATTTCCTTTTGGACTTACTGTGAGTATATTGTTCTGGGCCTTGTACATGGCCGACCCACATTCGTGCCAAACGAAAGAGGAAGCGAAGTTCATTCCCGCGTTGCTCAATCATTACATGCACACTTTCCCGTTCGTATCAGCGATTTTTGAGCTGTGCTTTATTCGGCACAATTACCCGCCGAGAAAGAAAGGATTGCTGTCCGTTCTAGGAATTGGTGTAGTGTACATAGCCTGGGTTCTGTGGATCGCTTTCGCTGCAGGCATCTGGGTGTATCCGTTCTTGGAAAAGATGAGTGCGGTTTCTATTGCTGCATTTTTCGCTAGTGCTATTTCATTTGTGTTATTTCTTTACCTCATTGGGGAGTGGGTGGCTATAAGAAGATGGGGGGTAGAAGTTTCCGAGGAAAAGAAAAAACTCTAGTTTATGGAAAAGACTTCGTTGCTTATGAGTCGCTAGCCTGCGTAGCATGGCGGTTTTGTCGAGCCGGGCGCAGGAGCGGCGTAGCCGCGAAATTCGCGCGCGAAGCGCGCCATAACGAGCGGCGAAGCCGCGAGAAAAATAAAAACCGCCTGCCCGGATTCGTGGCCTTTTCAACTGCCGCCCCCTTCAACTCATTTTGACATCCTGTTGACAACTTGTTTGGTTTCAGTTTTCCCAGCCAATCGGAAATAAAGTGTTGACAGCCTAAACACGACACAAAAGCTCGTGATATAGTGTAAAACGTGACCTTTGCTTGAACAAACACAGGTTTTTTCTTTGTGGCTATCTCGCGCATAGGTGACTACACTGCGTTCTAAACTTGACTGAGTAGATCTTATTTTTGCTGCACTAAGTCTTACATTTATTTAGAGGTCATGAAGTTGGTATGTTTAATCCGTATTGAGTAATTATTTCCTGTGGTTAATGTTATTTTCGCTAATTAGAATTTGTTGATCTCAGATGCAGTTGTAAAGTACTAATTTCTTTGACCACTCTTAAAGCCTAAAGCTTTTTATTACGGCTAAATAAATATTTTAGTTTCTTTGGTCTTTTCCGACTAAAATGCCTGGATCTGGACAACTACAAACCAGGGAGCCTTGGTTTGTAGTTTCTTTGTCACTGCTTTGTCCGTGAATGTTTTGACGCTGGACCCGGCTTTTTAAGTGTTGTTTGCAGGATGTTGTATTTTTACGTATAGCGCGATCTTCAGATTTGAGTTGTAGCTTAAACTTAACCTACACCAAGCAAAAAAGTATGGAGAATTACGCTGTGCGTCTTTCTTCTACTGTATGCGATTCATCGACCACAATCGCGGACACCGTTCGATGTATTGCGCCGGAGTGCGTTATTCTGTAACACCGAGTAATAGAGAAAATTGAGGTGAACTTTCTCGAAGCACTGAAATTTACTGTTTCTGTCATAAGGTCCATTGCTTTACAGCTCAGTGACAACATTTCAGATATCTGGTCGTCTATAGTACTTTTTAGAGGGGAAATTGTGATCATACAGGTTTTCGATGAGGATATTTCTTCTTTGGCCATAGCAAAGACAGTAAAGATCATGCTCTTGCAAAATCTTGTTGACAAAATTTCCATGACATCTCTCCTTTGAAGAAGACTGTAAATGGCCATTTCCTGTTTAGGCTTCAATACAATTGCCCTGTTTTCCCGTCAAATATTCAAGATCGACGACGCTCCGGTCAACGCTTCTTTGATATTTTGCTTTTGTTTTGCGGAGATGATTTATTCAGTCCCTCGAAACTCTCCCATGGGAGATTACCAAAATATTTGATTGACAGGCGAACATTCCGAGCCAATCGGAATGATCCGTACGCTGGCGTACGGACCGACTCAAAAAAGCCCCCCGTCCGTGCAGGCGGTTTTTCAAGTTGCTTCCGCCCCAATCTCCTCGCGGTTTCTCTGCCCTCGCCCGCCTTTATTACTTAGCGCGCCCAACCAAAACCGCCATGCTACGCAGGCTAATGAGTCGCGTGACAGGAGCTTGGACGATCTTGCGTGACACATTTTACTACTTTTATCACGTAATCAAGGGAGATAGATGCCAAAGTTGCTTTGGAGAGTTACTAATATTGTTAACTGATTGTGTTTGTTATATTTTTTTATCATGTATGTCATCTACTTTGATGTGATTTTTGAAGAGTGAAATTTAATTTCAAAATTACAGAAGACTGTAAAACCACATTTAAATCATTTTAAATACTTTTTGGTGGAAAGCATTTTGTCGTTTTTGGTATAGAAATCTCTGAAAAAAAAGTCTTGTGAATGACCAGTGAAAAGGAAAAAATATGCTTTGGGTTACTTGTGATTAAGACTGAACAGGTGCAGCATAGCTCATAAGTGACTACCTTTCCTCTTTGTTTGTTTTTGTAGCAAAAAATTTAACCATATTAATTTTTCCAATTAGATATTTACAACCAAGTCATTAAAGGTAGAGATCAATAAATGAAAACTCTTTAACCCTCACAGCCCCAGTTTCTAACTACAAATTCTCCAGAGTGATTTCCATACATTTCCTTGAATTATTATTTTGCGGAGACAATTTGAGAAAGATTAAAACGTTATTTTCTTTTTATCCTTTTAAATTCCCATAACCTGTTCTCTTGATTAAGTTTGTACATTGCAAGGAGGAAGTTGATGCTGATAACTCTTGACCACCTCTCCTAGATCCTACAGGTAAATTTGCCACTTAGATCACAAGTAAAATAATGTTCTATTTTGCATTGTAAAACTGATAGAATGCATCACCTACTTCTTTTATGTGTTGAATGCTCCATGGTACAGTAGTCATGGATTCCACAAGTCCTGTGATGATAACAGGTGTACCAGTCATACTGTACTCAATAAGAAACTCCTTGGCCCCAAGTGTTGTACAATGACGTCTTTCTACCTATAATGTGCACTGCTGTGAAATTAGACATCTTACCAACTGTCAGGAGAGTACAATGAATAGAAAGAAAGCTAAACCATTCCACAGAAATACTGACCGATTTTGTTTTTATTATAGAACACATTCAGGGCTTAAATCCTTGTTAAGCTTAACCCCATGAGCTGGTCATTTTGTAATATTTTCTCCATAAAGTCCCAAGTTGTTGTTGCCCACTGCTAGTCTTGCCAGGAAACAACAACAACATTTTTATGGAAGACTTTCAAACATCAGCTATATATTAACATGAGTGTATGAATGAACCTGTAAAAATATGAAACTGATTCATACCATTGGCAAACCAACATTGTCCCCACCTTTTAGCAAAAGATTTATGGAATGGTTTAAACCGGGTGAATCTAGGAAATATAATCTTTTAAAAGCAATACATTTTACCAGTTACCCCCTGTTAAGGAGAACACTAAATTGCAGGTAGCCCTTTTGGGTATCATGGGTTTGAATTTACAGCCAGCACAAGCAAAGGCCATTATCTGAGGAGTTCTACACTTTTTATGCGAAGTGTGATTGAACCCATTTCCTCTTCTTTAAAAAAAGTGATTAAAGCTAAGTGCAAATGGATGTTCAGAGTTTTCATTAAGGGCCGTAACCCGTAACACCTGTTATGTACAGCTGAGCTCTTTGATAGTACAGGTGATCAAAGTGGGAGGCTAAAGGTGACACTAGGAAGTATTGGGGAAATGTTACAGGTGAATCTTCATTGGCTACGGCTGTTCTAAAAATTAACGACAGCCCTGGTTGTTGGCCAACAAAGTTGAGTCTGTTTGCACAGGACTTAAAGTTTGACCAGTTTCAAACTTTGCACAAGACTCCCAACAAAGTGCAACATCCAAGAATGTTGGGAGTTGTTGGCCAACAATGTTGCGTCCATTTCCTTGGGGCTTAAGGCTTTTATATTATTTGCAATTTGTGATCTCTACAAATTTTGCAACCTTTTAATGTGCCTCTGATCAATGAATAAAGTCCTTAATTTCATTCTAAGAAAGACTTATAAAGATATTTTCACTCAGCACAATGTAGCTTAAAAAAAAATTACTGGGACCATTAAGGAGAATAATTCTATCATCCTACCCATGACTACAGCAAAATATTTTCATGGTAATACAGTCAACTCTCTCTAGGATGGACACCCTTGAAATTGGCACTGAGTGTCCATCTAAGAGTCCGCCTTTTAGAGAGTCAAATAAAGGAAGCAAAGAAAGGCAGGGACCAACTCTAGGTGTCCGTCTTATTAAAAAATGTCTGTAAGAAAGTCTAATGTACTGCCATTAGTTTCTGACTCACCTCAACTGGGTTTGGCATCTTAAAATCAAGTGGAGAGTGTTTCAAAACAAGATCTTGAAGTAATGATTGATTATCCTCTAGATCTTTTGCTCGCTTTACTTTGAAATGCAGCCATGCTATATTCTTATCAAACGGATCCAGCTTAACAGCAGTGTTCAGATGTTTTAAAGCAGAGGACGTGTCTTTTAACAGATCATGATATGATGCTAATGCAGCATGAAGAAAGGCACTATTAGGATCCAAAGCTAGCTTATCCTTTAAAGCACAAATCTGTTGTTCTAAAAATGCTTTTCCTGCAGGGAGGCTGTTGAAATAAAAGTGTTTATTTTGATAAAAATCTTGTGACAAAATTTCTTTAAATAAGTATATTATTTTTGTAGAATTCTATCAATACCTAGGGACTAACGAACTAGTTTATGGACTTTTGACATCTGAAAATTAATCATGAAATGGTGTCATTGGGTAGCCATCCCACTCTAGCCCCGATCTCAAGCAAGCAAACCATCAATGATAACCGCCATTACTATACCTGTGCTATAGTAATCTTAGACATTGAACGTTGCCTTCAGCACAGTTTGGGTTTTTTCATAAGGGTTATTTCCTTATAAATGGTCATAAATGCATGCCCCTGAGCAATACATTTATGTTTTTGCAAGTTACACACCTAAGCAATTGTCCTATGAAAGGTAATCCAAGATAGTCTGGGATTCTGGATCCAGATACTGGGCTCCAGATTCCTTGTAAACGGAGCTTGAATTCTGGATTCCAACAGTCAGTAGGATTCCACAATCTTCTGGCTGAATTCCAGACTATAAAGCCTAGGATTCCGGAATTCCACTAGCAAAAAATTTCCAGACTCCAGAACCCAGATTGTCTTACATGGGGCGACCCTGTCATGTAAACCAATTCCTACTAGTCCTGGGATAGAAGACTAGTGATATTAAGGCCAAGCACCAATTTACCTGGATTCAATTTACTCCCCCTTTGCCCCTTTAAACCAGTAGGGGGGTCATAGTCATGCCTGGTGACTACTGACACAATCATGAGCTAACATACCTGGCTACATATCTCAACAGTGTATTTGGATTATCTGATTTTGGAAGCTTCTTCAAATCTGGTACATTTCGAAGTTGTTGTGTTTTCCTCCACCATCTTGCAAGAGCTGGACGAGCCCACAAAACACGTTCACTTTCAGCCTCCACACGCAAGGAATTCTCCCTGACTACGTGATATGTTTCACCTTCACGTTGCTCACGTTCAAGTTTTGGTCTTTTCCTCCTTTTTGACTCTTTAATGTCACTTTTATCTTCCACTGGAGGCCATTCGGTGAGATATTCTCTGTCGGTCTGCATATCAGAAGGTTACTTTCCTCCTGGCTTTTCGTACACTACAAGGCGCCATCTTGGATGAAAGTAGTGTCCAGTTTACCACGGTCAACACAATCGGTCAAGTGGGGGAGAAGGGCATGGTCGGTGCACCACCACGATTTTTAAAATCTTTTATGGGCGATAATTTTCAAGTGTCATTAAGTAAGCAAATCTTTCTTTAATGAGCTTGCCCTTGCGTATTTTTATATCTCATGTATTCTCCCTTTAAAGAGGTGGAAAAGATGAATTACAACAATTTTAAATTCTCCACCACCTGGCAGACCTTTGGCACAACGCTTGACTTCCTAAATTCGTAAAAACCGCATCTTTTTAACTCAGCTAAGGTGTAAATAAAACTGTTATAAAAAAAAAACGGATGTTTCAACCAAACCAGATACGAAAACATGTAAACATGACAGTCTTTCGTTTGAAAAATCCAAATGATTACTGTACGTTACGAGAAAAGTGCTCTACAAAGCAAGAGAAAAAGATGTCTCTTTTAAGGTGATGTTACACGGGACGATTCGCAACGACGATTTTTAACACAACACAGCATTGCAATGTTTCAAAAATGTTCTGACTATTCGAAACAATGTTGCAACGCTGTGCTGTGCTAAAAATGGTCGTTGCGAATCGTCTCGTGTAACATCACCTTTAAGGGCATAAACTAAAGGACAAAAGTGAGCATCCACAATATCATGTCACATAAGACCTACGAGTTGTATAAAGCTGTCAATAGATGCACAATTTCTTAGTTGTCTTCTCTTCTGGAGGAAATGACTGAGCTGTCACTAAACTTAATATGAGTTACGTTTTACAAAGGGGCCAGCAAGGAAAAAGAGGTTACAGGTAGGTTCCAGTAATTCACTGACCCTTCATTCAAGAACACCCTCGCGAGCAGGACATGAATCCCCAGAATAGAGGTGTTAACTGAAAAGGTGTCACTTTGGTAGAGTTAACCAAGTACAAACCTTATAAATTACTCTGAAGGTGCCCCAGAATAGAGGTGTCTAGAGGGAAAAACCAAAGAACTTGGAGAAAACTCTAAAAATGGAGAGGAACACCAACAACAAATTCAACCCGCACAATGTTCCCCGGCCAGACTCTCATCAACGAGACAATGTTTGGGGAGGGGGGGTCATATCCGGGGGGGCGGGGTACTCCCTATAATGGCCTATAGGGCGAGGCTCCGCCTGAAAGGGGTATCTTTTTCAGGCTTTAGGTGTATGAAAGGGTGGGGATTTCACTGGTTGAAGTATATAAAAGGGTAGAGAAATCTGTCATTAGGATCTGTGAAAGGGCCCAAAAAGGCTCACAGATTAATTTTATGGCTTTAAAAAGTGGAGAAACGTTCTATTTTTTTGATTGATTCCTATTTAAAAGACAGTGCATTTACAGTAGTTACAAAGGATACAAAGTACTAAACAAGGTATGTGAAAGGGGTACCATTTGTCAATAGATTGTCAATAGAAGGTATACAAAAGGGGTACCTCTTTCGTGAAAAAATGGTATATAAAAGGGTAAGGGGTTGGACCTCAGGAAGGAGCTTCTCGGCTTAAACATTTGTTGAGTACCCACCCTCTTGGGCGGTCATATGTCCCTAAGTTTGAAGTTCAAAAGCGGCCATTTTGTGTATTAAAGAAAAGGCCATGTCACTGTTGGTATTTTACTATTGTATTTGCAATTTGGCAATACTAATTTTAAGCCACTCTTTGCAGTGGTTTTGACGGATTTTCCCTATAGTTCATATAAAAAGTTGAAAAAACCGTGAAACGGTCTACTTGTGTCCAGAGTAACTAAAGTTTAAAAAATATTCATGACAACTGGCAATAAGTCGTGTGCTGACAGCTGTTTTAATTTCCTTGAGTCAGCTTGTCATTGCAATAGACAACATATCTTTGGATGTTTTCTCCTTACAATAAGAAGTGCTGATATAAATACACTAAGTAATGTACACCCAGCACAAAACGTTTCAACCTCCAACTTTGCAATAAATTCATTACTGGGAAAGGGAAATAATATTAATAATATTAATAATTTTGAAGATGAAACAAGCATTCATAATCCCTAAGAAATATTCTTTGAATAATATATGCATTAATAATTATACCTTAAAAGCTAAATTCATAGATTCTTAAACATCATATCAAGTCCTAAAAGAGAATTCAAAACAGGCTAAACATTGCCTAACTGTAATATATTATGACCTCAAATAGGTATCTTTATCAAGGTTTTTTGTGCAATTTGAACATGACATGTTGGGCATTCAACTCTCTGTGAAGCACATGTCTCACACATGGTACAATGTAAGCATGGAGCTGTCATGATGCATCTCTGATGTTCTTCACAAAGACTGCAAACTAGGGCTATTCTACTGTACATAACCTAAAAAGGAAACAGAAAAAAAGAAAATTATCACAATTCAAGCTACAGTGCGCTTGGTCTTGTTAATCCTTGGATGTCTCTATGTATTTTCATGGTGTACTATTTTTATAATTTTTCTTTAATCTTTTTTTTTTTACCCAGACGGTTAAATTTATAAATAAGCTTTAGTTTAAGCTCAACCAGATGCTCCTGTTTAAGTAAATAAATAAAAAAAAATTTATTTTATACATTTTTGTCTCCAGAAATAGCTTTGTCACTATGACATAATGAAAATATCTTAAATTATTTCTTGTGACACTTATGTGTACTTTTAGACACTGTCCTTTCTACTACATTAAACCTGTTACATTAAAGACATTTTCTGTGGTATTTTATTAACGCTAAGAATGTTAAAACATACAGGGAAAATGCACATAAGCAGCTTAAACAACACAGATAAGCCAAAAACATAAAACTATCAAACAGATACACAGAGAATAAATTTTAACAAGACATAATCAGATAAAAATTTATGTACCTGATTTAATTTTTCTAAATCTGAACTAAGTTGCCGATGAATCTGTCTCATTTTCAAGAGAGGTAAATCTCTGATATCTTCAACGGAGTTGAGTGTGCGTAGATGAGGGTCAGCTTTTATTTCTTCTATTTCCTGCTTTAACCTGCTCAGTTGAGATTCGCCCTACAGATAATAAAAATATCTTCATTTAAATGAAGATATGATCTTTGCACTGATAATTGCAACTATCACTGACGGGCTCTCTCACTAATGGACTAATGCAGATGCCATGGGTTCGAATGCCGTTGAAGTTCCAAGATTTCTTTCGGGTTACTTTGCATTTGCTTAAATTGCAATTATCACTGCAACAATCATATCTTCATTTAAATTTGTATTTCCCCAGTTCATATCACCTTCATAAAAAACAACAGATTAAGTCCTCCACTAAAACATCATTACAAAACATACCATAAAACAGTGGGTTGGGGAATTTCTTCCACATGAAAAATACTGCTGCATAAAGGTGACCATGGATGTCATTAAGTTCACCTTACAGAAATTTTATAAAAGTGCATCCCCTTTCCCCACCAAAAAAGCAGGGTTTTCATTAAGAGCCAGGGGCCGGGGATTTTCCCCGGCTACTAAAGGAGTGGTCCCCGGCTACTTTTATTGGAAAATAGAGCAAAAATGGAACCAAAAGAAATCCCTAGCCGTTTGATTCCCCGCCTACTTGTTGTATTTACCCGGCAACTTGAAATCCTAGTGACAACCCTGAAAAAAGGGATTGTAGCACACATGTAAGCCCAGAGGAAGGCTTTAGATATATAGTTACATAAATATCGTCAATCCTCTATTCACCCCCACCCCCTCTCAAATAATCCCCCTTCCTCTGATAAGTCCCCCTTTTTCAGGGGAAGAAAGTAAATAAGCCCCCCTCCCCTCCCCTAATTATTCTTCACTAATAAATGAGAGACTGTATTAATCAATCCCGACAGTAAAACTTCGTGTGGACTGATCCGGGATGGTTTATTCGCCAACTGGAAGTTCCGATTTGATTCTGATCCTCAGCTGCATGACCTCCAACCTGCTTGTTCTTGATCTTTTTTTCACTTTGTATTCTAGTTCTTTAAGGAGAACTGATACCATTGTCTTTTCTAAATTAAATACGACCCCCCACTCAAATAAGCCCCCTGTCTCTGTTAGGCCCCCCGTCAAATGGGCTTGAAATAAATAAACCTCCTGAGGGGCTTAATAGAGGATTTACAGTAATTAAACAACGAACATTACCTCTTCCATTTTCATAATAGCTTCTAATTTATTTTTTTCAGCTTCTTTAGCTTTCTTGGCTGATTCTTCTGCCTCCTTTTTCCAAGCATCACAGGCTTGTTTAGCTTGAGCCCAGGACTCCTCCCAGGAAGCCAACTTGTTCTTGGCAGCCATAAGATCTTCACTTAGTCGCTGAATTTCATTTGCACTATTGCTGAGCCCCAAAGGGGAAGCCATCTGGGGAGAACCTAGAGATTTGGGTGACTGAAGCTGAGCTGTGAGTGGGTCCAAAACAGTAGAATGTAGGCTACTTCCTCTCACTAATGGACTTGCACGGTAAGGATTAGAGCCCTTCAGAATAAAAATCAACATGTCAACCAGTGCAATTGCATATCCATTTCATATTTTGCTTTCAGTGCAAAAAAGTTCAAATTTAACTAGAGTGACACAAGAAATCTTTGTGTCTAATCACAGGTCTCTGTACAGTTTTCTGAGTATAACAGAAACTTCCTTTTCTCTTAGAAAACAATATCTCAGTTTCTACTCTGTTTAAAGAGCAGTGTGCCCTCCTAACTGTAGTAAGTGCTAATGAAAGAAAGCCACAACAAGTTTGTGAAGGATTAAAGGCCATGTATTCATTTTTAGAAACAGAGAGGAACTTTATATTTACACATTACCTTTTGCCCTGAGACTAGCTGTGATGCAGAGCCATAAGAAGAAGAAAACTGTCCTAATGGTGAGGTGGGCGACTGTGTGAAGGCTTGGGGTGGTATATCTTCAGTTGCTCCTGGGATAGTGACAGGAGCTGAACACATTGGAGTAATATTAAGAGCTGAAAAGGAATCTCCGAGTGTAGATGATACCGGAGATGCATTGTTAAGCTCTTTTTCCAGCTCACTAACATCAAAATCATCTAGGTTTAGGTCATCCAGCGCACTCTCCACTACAGACTCTACAGTATCAGCAGCAGGGTAGAATGGAGGAGCACTGGCAGACACGGTAGAGAAAGAAGATGAGGAACCAGTAGGAAATACTTGTCTTGTGCCAATAATGTTCTGGAATAAAAAAGAAAGATCCAGTTAATCCACAATTGACTCTTTTACAGTCAGGGATAGAAAACCAGATGGCAACTGCTTTTCAAGTTTTGGCTGATCTTCAAAACTTCCTGCCCCATATAAAAACCAGCTGTCTTGACCATCAAAGTACTTAGAAGTTATGAGTTAGTCGTATGTTCTACTCCAGCACTGTGCTATAAACACTGCTGGCAGGAGAAAGTAGTCATTTTTGCATTTGAAATAGAAGAATGCACTTCTGACATAGATGATTATTAACCAGTCTAAATAGGAAAAATACATGATTATAACACTATGATCTAAAAGACATATATACCTGCTTCCTTCGGGCTTTCTCAATATCATCTAAAGTTGGATCATTTTCAATTTGCAAGATCTGTTTTCTTATATATGCCTGGAAAAAAATTATAGTAAAAAGAATTTCAGCACTCATCTGTGCTAACACAGTCTGGACCTTTATTTTTCAATACTGAACTTAACCACCATGTAACCACTGAAACAAAAACTTTGAGCAATGACACAGTTGTAACTCATTTAAGTAAAATAAAATCTATCGGCTTTTCCCTAACTTCAAAACAATTTTCACTGACCTTGCCTACATTTTTTTTTACCAGGCTGTGAGTGAATTTTCCCCTTCCCTGATTAGCAACTTCCTTAAATTTATCAAGTGACATGCCTTCTTTTCTCACAAAATTGGTCAACTACAGAATGTTGCCAAGCTGAGGCAGCTTGAAATAAAATTTCCTGAATTGTCATTCAATTGTACAAAGAAAGTGAGTTAAAATAATGCACTTCACCCAAAAACACAAAAAGAAGGTCCTTTTGTCTAACAACCTGCTGTTCATCTTCACGGCTTCCACTTCGCTCAGACCGTTCAGACCCTGGAGCTTTCGGATACAAACTAGAGGGAGTAGATGGTTCACTAGAGTGTGACCCTCCTGAAGATGTTGACATGGACCGAGTAGGCCTGCTCACTACATGTGCTAAGCTGGTCATCATGATGGCTCCATTATCAACAGGACTAAGGGGTGATGAGGGAATTGAATAAAGCTGTTGGGGAAAAATACAAACAACAAACCATTCATGAGTATTATAACCAAAATAATACCGTGGATATTAACTGAGATATTACAAGTACAATTTACAGACTTGTACCTGTCCTACAACACACTCTTCTTCAAAGATATAAAAATGAAAAACATCCCCATTTCCATGAAACGGACATCTCTCTATGATGCAGACAAACAAGCTCGAGTTCCTTTCAGGAAGTAACCTGATCGATAGATTATATTTGATAAAACAGCTGTTCCTTTCGCTAATTTTGAGGCGATGAGAAAAGGGAACTTTTTAAAAACAAAAATAATACTCTGACAGGTTACACTCACCATCTTAAATGGCCCATTAATGGGGCTTGCTATCAGAACCTGTATTTTATATTAATTCATCTGTATAAAAGCTAACACCTGCTTAACCAATTTTTTACCTTACCCCTACCCCCCTGACAACATAATGCTTTGTACTTCCAATCCAAAGAACTGACTTGTCTGTAGTTACTTATTTTGGTGTAAGAGTCTTGTACCTGGCTATAACTTGGTTCACCATTAGATTCTCTGGAAGTGGTTGTGTCTTCTGCAGAGTGACAAATGTTCAAACTCAGTATGTATTCTACTTTTTCACTAATTCAGAACTACAATCTTGGACAAAATAGATGAGAAATTTATATCCCCCACTCCCCACTCTCTTCCCCCCAAATCAAGGAAAGGAAAATGGCACATTTTGGCTTTTTGCGAAGCTTCATCCATGATTTAGGGGGATGGGGGTTTGCTGCTCTATTTTATTCTGTGAAAGATTGTAGTTACATGTATCATATAAGAGACCATATTGATTTTTGAGTGAGAGACTTAATTAAACAAAAAAATATTTTGTTTGTTTGTTTTTCCTTCAAACTCAAGAAATAAGCATAGGAGAAGATCTAATACTTTTCTCAGTTCAAAAATTGAAAACTCTTTTTACTTTTAGATCACTCTAGCAAACAGTAACAGCCTGATTCTTCAAGTTGTTTACCACAGAATAAAAGAATTCATTCCTTGCACTGGTAATAAATCTGGGCCGACACACATCTCTGTTAAAGCAATCACTCAATATTCCCTTTTCCACTAATTTTGTTCAAAAGTTTATCATTTACAGTAACAACAGCTTGACATTGTACAGTAAAGACAGCAAATACTTACGATCTACATGTGCAAAAGCACAGAAAGGTCCCCTGGGGCAATAGCCTGTCTGCTGCATATCATTACATTTTGTTGACTTGTATATCTGTTAATAATAGAACAAAGTGAAACAAAATTACTTTAAAACTCTTTCAAGGCTACTCTTAACAGCACTCATGTTTCTTTACATAAACGGTTACTATAAAGGACTTATGCCCATTTCAAAACAATGCCCATAGAAAGTGGTCTACACAATTTGCTAAACAAATTTCATATGAACTTTAAGCAGCAAAAAAATTCTCAGACAATGCAGAAAGGATGTTTGCATTGTTTTGAAGTGTTGAAATGTTCTTTTCACCGCCCAGTGAACACTAATGTAATGAACATGCAGTAAATGAAGTATGTTTTTTTTTTGTGGTGCCTGACAAGTCTCATTTCCCCCAAAATTCAGTAGTTTTGTGCAAATCTACTCAATGGCAAATTGATAAAATTATTATGGTAGAAAACAAGTACTCTTAAAACAAACTAACCAACAACAAAAAAGGACTATTACCTGAAGAGCATTTATCAAAAGACTAGTTGTTTTCATGGGGTAGATGACTACCGTTCAAGTCTGGTATGACCAGTAATCAGGGTTGTCACTAAGATTTCAAGTTGCTGGGTAAATACAACAAGTAGGTGGGAAATCAAACAGCAAGGGGTTTCTTTTCATTCTACTTTTTTTTGAAAGTAGCTTAGGGCCACAATCATAGAAGCCAGGATAAATCCCTGGCCCTTTGCCTCTTAATGACAGCTCTGAGTAATTGTCTAGTTATGGCCTTTATTCAAAGTGACTGTCGCTCTTTTACAATCTTAAAATGTGCAAAAAATGCAGTCAACTATTGCACTGCAGACACCTCACTATAACAGAAACCCCAGTAATACGGACAGCAGCTAAATCCTGGGACAAAAATAGATTTCAGATGCTTGACTGAAATAGGCTCCTGCTATTATGGACTCTTGCTAATGAGGACACTAACTAGAGGTCCCCATGCTGTCCTCTATAGAGAGAGTTGACTGTGTATATGTTACATGTACAGGTTTGTGGTATCGTAAAGAGACATTGCCTACCTCAGGATGAAATTGTTGCTCTGTTCTTGTGTGACAATATGGGCAATTATCCCCACTGTCACAATTTGTTGGTTCTCCCCATTCATCACCATGTTTAACATGAGGACAAGGAGTGGACCTAACAATGAGAAAAAAGTTTATGCAGCTTATGCATGGGTCAAGGTGATAACAATAGTTTATTTTTCCCACACAAGTGAATCTCACTTGCGTATGTCACATTTGTCAATAAATTCTAAAGACAAACCACCCTTATTTTTGTGCTAAGCTTAAACGAGAGTAAATAGAGAAGAAGGTTGTGGTCAATAAAACACATTCCTGTTCCCTACTGTCACTGTACTCATGTGTTGCAGTGAAATTATGTGGCTCTCATGAAAAAAACATAGCCTTTTACTTCCCTGGCACTTATAAAACAATGCCCTAATGCCTCTCAAGTTGTAAAGGAAATCTCCAATTTCCTGGTCATAACGGTCATGTGAGCAGATTTTGATAGACAATAAAATTTCAGTCTCCTTAAGATCTGTCTCAGCACACTCACCTATACCGAAATTTTCTTGGACTGCGCCGACGATCCCTAGTATTGTGGTAATGAGGACAAGCATAGCCCTGTCGGCATAGCCTAGGTGGTTTTTTGCATGGTTCTGTCTTATAATTTGATAAAACATAGTTGGTATCTGAAATGCAATGGCAAATCATTTTGGTTTAGTTTTAACTGAATGACTCGAGATTTTTCAAGGCAATTCACCAATAATACCATTAAAAACACCAATATAACGTTGTACCAACAGACAATTTTTGAACAAAATATTACATACACTAAAACAATGCCATTCGGTAGTTTGATAAACAGCCTTTCGTTGGGCCTTTTTTACAAGGCCAAAGAAAGAAGAACAAGCTCATATACTTGGCATTAGGCGGCGTATAACATGGGAAATCCTCAACGTCAAATAAAATTTGTGGAGATTAAAGATTAACTGCGATCAGATTTAAACCGTAAAGACAATGGAAGAATCCATAAATAATGAATAACACTGTTAGAACTACAACTTTGTTAAACAGCAGAGAAAATTTCCATCACATTAGTGTTTGTTATCGCGTAGGAGGCGAATCAGCTATTATAATTTACGGACAAAAAATGAGATTCCAGCAGCAAACTGTTATAAATGTTGTTTTCGTCACAAATCAGGAAAAAAATATAGTGAACTACCATGCAATTAAACTCTATCTAAATTTCGGGGTCGCACCATAGGTCTTTAAAGGTTAAACTTATTTAACACATTAAAAAATGGATACCCGCGAGAAAAGACTTAAACTGTATATTTTACGGCTGCTAAACAAACCATAAAGAAAGTGTAAAAGAGATAGCACTTGTGTACATTTAAGCAACGTACAGTACTTTACAGACCTTGCCAGCGGGGATCTTCTAGAACTGCTTTATTATTTTCGATTCCTGCCTGTCCAACATCAGTTTCTTCCTTTTCTATGGCTTGCAGTTCTCGTATATCATACACAGGTTGCCTTAGATCAAGAGGTCCATGAGCAAACGCACAATGCGGGCCATTTTTTACACAATATCCACGAGTATCGGTCTCGTGAACACAGGTTGCAGTTTTGTAGTATCGAAGATGGTAGCGACGTTCCACATCGCCAGCTACACGGTGTAAGTAGGGACAACTGAAAGAGAAAAGGAACTTAATTCACAAATTGATCGATCACATCACAAACAAGCGGCCATTTCGTTTTCACTCTGCAAATAAACGAGGTAAAAGCAAGAGAAAATCCCTGGTACATACTCATCACCCGAAGGGCAAATCCCTGATGTTTCATCGTACTGAGTGCAGTAGACATCAGGACTATAGTTAAAAGTGCCATCCCTTTTCTTTTTCGGTCTCCTCCTCCGCTGATTCATGAAATGCCAGTGAAAGCAGGTGAACGGTCTGTGAGCTGTACACTTGTGTTGTAGAAATAGCGGACATTGCTCGACCCGAAACTCCTTCAGGTACCTGGACGATTCGAAAGGAAAAAAAATTATGACAACACATACTAGCGAAAGCTAGACACAGAAAATCTCGAACACACTTACGTGTAGTGGAAAGGCTTCTCAGGTTGAGTTTGAGAAAAGACAGCTAATTTATTGTCGGAAGAAATGATGGTACTTGGAGAAGTCATTACAGGATCGGAGGACGACATGTTGTTTTGGGGACGTGAAAAACCAAACGCGCGCGCACCACAACATAGACAAACCAGAGCATCATGGGAAGGGTACAGGAGGAATCGACGTGATTGGTTCAATCAACCACGTGACTTGTCATATCAGCTCAAGAAAAAACCGGCAAATATGCTGAGCAGGCTGCGAGCACAGAAAATTTTTTTTGTCCAAATAGTATTTTTTTAAACATATTTCTTGCATGATGAAGATTACCGCTTTCAGGCATTTGATTATCAAAAAATGAAAAATTTCAATACGGAAGCCGGCCACAATGGGCCGAATAGTCAAGATTTTCGCAGCGACTACCCCTTCAATCCCGTCGCTAGTAAAGTTAATTTGTTACCAATAATGGTCAAGAATTTCACTGAAATTATTAACTCGACTTCATCAACATCTCATGTACTTGAACAAAGGGTGAAATAACAGACTCAAAAAATTTTCATAATCCAAACCCAGATGCAAAAGAGATAAAGTGCCCAAACTAGAAAAAAATATGAAAATTTAAAAATCAGAAACAAAGCGCTATTTATAACCCAATTTATGTAACTGCATATTACGCTCACTGGCACACTCATAATTCAGCAATTCACCATACCTGCTTTGATCAACAACTTCCAAATTTGAATAGTCTGGCGAGAAACATGACAAAATGATACCGATAAAATAAGGTAACTTGGATTGCTACGGTAAAAATAAAAGTATAAATTGTCTAATGTCATGGTATTATTAATACAAACAGACAGCGACTTACCGTCCATAAAGCAGATGGGAGGAGAATGGGAGGAAAATTGGAGGGGGACCTGGAACTACATGGTGCTGAGTAAATTTCCTCGGTCTGTTGCTGAGTAAATTTTTAGTAACGCAACTCCAAGTTTTAAGCATTGCGTGACCAAAATTAAATGTTTTTCAGTTGATCAGAAGTGAACGAGCTCCGTTAATTACAAAGAAATTTAAGAACAGACACAATCAGTCTTGCGTGGTTGGGGAATAGTTAGGGAGGTTGGTGAAGGTCCCTTTTCGGGAGAGGCTCGGAGGTGAGGCTCGATATTTCGCCCCTCTCAGTTCAGGGTTCCGACCGGTCTTACCGTTTCCTAGCTCTCTTTTTATACACAAGCCGCGAGAGGAATAATGAAGGATCACGTACCAATGAAATGATAGTGGTAGCCGAGGAAAAGCTAAGCATGCATGCTCTGTGTTATGCATATGCGCATGTCCGAAGTCGGAGAGTTGCATAAAGTATATAATAAAATAAATTATGCACACATTAGAATCCCGATTTTAGGTGACTATTACTTTAACTCCTAACAATTGAAGCCAAAACTGCCAGACTACCCTTTCCCAGTCAAATACTGTAACTTTGCCGTGATGAATTCAAACCAATTTCCTTTTCCCCCCACTGAGTAGTTTCGAGAAAGTGGAATGCCGCCGTATTTAATTTGTACCAGAAAAAACAACAAAGACAAAACATAAAAAGCACTGAAACAACTTTAAATCGGGAATCGTTTCAGAAGTAGCCTTAAACGGCGTCTTTCTCTATCTGGGTCAACGGGCTTAAGTTTTAAAGAATCCGAATGGCCTATAGATCAAAGGTGTTCCTTGCCGATCAAAATAAGTCTCGATTATCGTGCTATTAAACTCAATAAACAAAACTGCTTTTTTACTAAACATTGCAAAAACACACGACAGTCTCAGAGGGTTGCCTTCCCCTTCCCAAAATAAAAATAATGGTAAGTTTGCAAAACGAAGGTGATCTTCGATTAACTAAATTTTGATGAACAGGGGCAGAAACATAAGTTAAAGAGACGTTTAAGGAAAGGGCAAAATCAGAAGAAACATTATTTTTACATAATTATAATAAACAAGAAAAGCGTCAGAGTCTTTAGCTCAGAGTTTTTCTTGGGAAATTAAGAAGACTTTATTTCCGCACAGTGTGAATCAAGCAGGATAGTTCTATAATAGGTTTCAGTAAACGCAATGTACACATTTCAATAAACACAATTGAGAATTGCAAACATTTTTGACAGCTAAGCAATAAAGTTTTTTTTATCAGACGAAAAAAGTGGAGATGACGTTTCACAGGCTAAGAAAACAACAAACTACCATTTCTGGATCCTACGTTTAAAGTAATTGGCAGCTCCCAGAAATGAGATTCAGTTTCATTAGTTTCCAAGAAATGGAATCTGAAAGATCTCAGTTTCACGTATTTATTATAGGGGCTGTTGCAAGCTGTACAAAATTACCATTTAAAACACCCTTGTAAACAACTACTTGACGCATTCTCCCCGGTTCTGTGCATGTACTAACCAGTACTACCCGACTCAGAGAATACAAATGGTTACAATTAAATCTACTGCCTCCCCCACGGCTTTCTCCTGGCTGAACATGGAGCAGAGACAGTAAAAGCGGGATCCCGGAGGCGCGCGAACAACGCGTGATAGTCGCGTGCACGTGATGGGCATCTGTCAGCAACTAGATTTAGATAAACAGAATAACAAACTTTGCACGCGCATTACTTTTTTTTGTACATTCCTTTGCCATCATTTCGCGTTTTCGCCGCCGTGGCCGTTATGATTGCCTAAGCTCCCTACCAACTAAAATATCTCCAAAATATGCGATCGTGAGCAACTGGTGATGAGGCAGTCTTAACTAAGAAATTACATGCGCTCAATTACCTCCCGAAAATAAGATTTACGCTTTGTAGCACTCTCTCTTCATAGGTTTTTTTAGGAAGGGTACATGGAAAATATAGAAGTTTTTATTTGCTCGTCAAAGAAAAACTTGAAATAGATTTCACATGAGCACGCGTGCATTAAAACAAACACAATGGGTCGCAAGGTAGCTAGAAAATTTTGTGTTTAATAAAAAAATGTTTTCACTTATATGGTTACATAAGAGTTACATTACAAATGGGTTCATTGCTAACAACCATTACAAGGCGTAGTTTAGCTGTTTAGCTGAAATCAAAAGGGATGGTTCGAGGATAAATCATTCTGATCTAAACAACTTACAGATCGGATGTCCAATAGTTGACACGTGACAGTAGTGAAACTGACGGTTCTTACATCTGCGCGGTCTAAACTTCAGATCCTCACCTCAACAAAATAGTTTCTGCCGAAACTTAACACAACATAGAGATTTCTTAAAAAAGGTAAGGTACTAAAATTAGAGTGTCTGCGAAACAGGCTACTAGAAATCGTTCCCTGGTTTTGATTTCAAAACTAACTTAGAGAGAAGCTCAGGAAACATGTGTAACGAGAACGGGGAACACTGTCTCTAATTTTGCATAATACAGTTGAAATATCCTTTAATATGTCTGTCAAACTGTTCTGACATTAGAATATTGTCAGAAGAAACTAAATGCCTACCAGTACTAACGTCAGGACAGCTAGATTAGTGTAATAAGTAGTAGAATGATGAAGGCACAAGCTCCCTTAAGCGACACTGTTTTTTAAAATGAAAAACTAAAAACAAAATTTTGCGGGGAACAAAAAGTCTGCCCCTACAGTGCAGACAACGAGACGTATTGCAGAGCCGGTCAGGTCTGTGCAACATATCCTCTGATGTATCCGAGAGATGAGGAATTAAAGGTTACGCAAGGAACCTTTCATTGCAGAAGATCATGCTGAATCTGCGTCTTGTGAACAATTTATTTGTCCCCGTCTGCCTCTATCCCGTAGTAAATCCGATATCAGTCGCTGATTAACACGGGATCTAGCATAGAAGACCATTGAACCACTACCTAAAAAACGATAAGATGAGACGATTACCACCAAAACAGTTTGGTGTGCATAACATTATTTATTTTTTTCTTTGCGTTCCTTCAGATGCGCCTGATTTATATGCAACACCTTTTATTTGTTTTCGCTGTGTAAGCTACGCCATCAGAAGCCTGCGAATACAGCCGTCTCTGAGTCTTTCGTTGCTGGGTTGTTTGGCGAGAGAGGCGAGCCAGAGAAGCGGCTGTATTTGAAGGCTAACGCCATCTCTGATTGTCTACCAAATTTAAAATGTACCTCCGAGTCTGCTTCTTCACTTTCACCATCATCAAGTTCAAACTTTCTGGAAACGTTTCCATCGCCTGAAGTAAACAAAAGAAAACATTTTAGAAGATGAATTTCACTGTCATATTTAGCAACAGTGAGAATATCCAAAGAACGGACATCAATATCAAATACTGTATACGTTTTATTAAAAAGATAAATGTATAGCGGCTACGATAGCGCTGACCTATTTGCCTTTGGTCAAAAGTCGGCTGTAACAAAATCAACTGTCATTAGTTTACACAGCACTGGCATTTGCATCGGTTCTGATTGGTTCTGATTGGCTCATTTTATTGTCTGCGACTTATGATTGGACGAAGTAAGTGTTGCATTGCAATGAGCCTTTTACCGGGAAAAATAAAACTGCATGCAATAGAAAGAGAGGTTAAGCACCACGTTTACAGCAAACAGCAAAAAGCTGCTTATGTTTGCCGTCGGCATATCATCACGTCACGTTACCCCAAATGAAGTGGGAAGAAAACAAGATAGGAGATGTTGACTTATTCGGCAGTTGCAGTGGTGTGACTGCACCTAACGCTGCGTTCACATGGAACCGTTCAATGCTTTCACTCCGTTCACACGGAACTGACGGATAAGGCAAATTTTAATTATTCTCTGAGGTTTTAGTATCTGTCCATGCGCAGAACACTACTTTAGCAAATCCAAAATGGCGTCTCCCAGCTGAGTTACCACGCATCCATGCAACCACGCCTTTGCCACACAAAAATTTTAAACCGTTATGGTGTTCATACCGCGCCGGTCAAATTTTTTTATTGACCATAACGGCTGAACGGCTAGGTGTCTAAACTTTCGTACATTTAGAGTGGTTCCGTCTGAACGAAACACTTAAACGCACGAATTTTCCATCCGTAGCCTGAAAGCGCTGTTGACATTCACTTAATCATTCACTTTCTGCACCAAACCAAACTTACCTTGGGTCTTTTTCAGTGATTCCTTTGTAAGTTCAACACTAACAGCTCCACTAATTGGGTCATAAGAAAGAACAGTACCTTCCTGTATGATGAACAAAACAGAAGAGAGATAACCAGGTTTTGGCAGGATCCAAATAAATGAAGTAACGTACATACGGAAGGGAAATGTAAAGACACTCATGGAAAAGAGAGGATAGGGCCAATTAAATTTGCATACTGCGCTGGCTAATCTTAACCAAATGAAACACTGTTTCAGACTGTTGCATGCGCAACTGACGCTCGCCAAATTTAGTCTAAAAAAATGCGTTTTTGAGTGTCAATGTATTTAGCACGGAAGTACTAATTGGGGACAGTAGTTTTAACGTCTCCTAGTGGAAACGGGACCGCCATTTTACGTGGTCATCCGAGCCACGCGAAGGTCTAGCCGCTTACAGTGCAAAGGGAGTACCTTCATTTTTCAGTTATTTTAACACGCTGAGTAATTGTCCGGCCCCGGGAATCGAACCCGCGACCTTCCGCTCCGCAGTCAAGCGCTCTACCGACTGAGTAGTATAGCCTGCGAATATTGCCGTCTCTTTTCGCCACGCGCCGTTAGGGACGTCTCGCAGGAGAGACGTTAGCCTGCGTAGCAGGTGGAGGGAAAAACGACGCACAAACGAAAATTTGCTTCAACCAATCAGAAGCTCCACCCAGATCTGGGTAGTGATATCAGTACGGAATTTCTACTGAGGCTACCGGCCGATAAAACTAAACTTTTGAAAGCAGTCTGATGTTTAATGGACATGTTTTTTGTGGCACTGTCCCCACCTACCCCTCCCCTAATCCAACGTTAACACTAACTTCTCACTTACAACAAAATGTTGGGTTAGGGGAAGGGTAGGTGGACACAGTTTTCCCAGAATCTTATATGTACCTTGTAGTCTGAAACTTCAGGTGTGTAGGATGCTGATAATTCTAGCACCTGTTAAAGGGAAGAATTTTCAAATTAGTATTAAATGAAAATTATCAGTCCGCTAAAATGACTTAGACATATATAGAAAACAAGGCATAAAAAAGTATCTCACGACTTCCCCGTTAGATGAATACTTTTGAACACTTTTTAATACAGCGAATCAGAAAGCACGAAAACCCACTGCATAACGAAAAACCCCGGCGATGCTTGCGGCCTACTTCACATTTTCCCGCCGAAAAATAAAGCAGATACCGACGGCCAAAACTTTTACAACACTATAAAACCCTAGTTTTAACTTCCATTCGGACTTCTAGGATGTCAAAGTTACAAAAGTAATACAAACGAAATCAAACGGACTACAACGGACAAAGAAGTTAGAGCAACAGCTATCCAGTGTTGAAAAGACCGAGATGGATCCACGTTTTCGAAACAACAAGCCAACTGAAATCCCGCCAGAAATGTTCGACAGCTGTGTTGCCACTTTTTTCAGGATGTAAGTAAAGTAGACTGAGGTAAATGCGAACTTTATTCATTATAATAAGCATACTTACGGTAAGTGTACTGTTTTTATTGATATGCTCATGTTCTATTTAGAAAAATTCTCAACTTGTGTCTGCCGTTTTCTGTTTGCCGTAAAAGTGACTCAAACCTCTCCAGTACCAAAGTTTCTTATTCTGCCAGCCCACACTAACCTTGTAGGCTATCTTGTCTTCACTTCGGGGTGGACCGTGGAGTGGAGTGCAAAGACTGTAATCTCGCCGAGATGGTTCCTGTTAACAAAGAAAGCAAAAAAGGAAGTATAATCTTACAAACAACTAGATAACAAAAGGTTCATAATCTTGGTTATTCGCTGGCAAGAATAGATAAAGTCTTTAAATGTTGTTGTTGTCGTTGACTATATTTTAACTTCTGACTCTACACGTGCAAGAGGACTCAAAAAGGTGACAAAAATACAGCACCAATAAAAAAAAGTTTGTTCTCCTTCGTCAAAAAAAGAGGCAAATACACTTGTGGTCATGGCTAACAGAACAAGGTATTTTGCCAACAGACTTTCCATAACTCCAGTGGACTCCAATGCACTCCACTGGACAACTATTTTAGCCTCACAGATGTTAAAATGTTTAGACTTCTGGTTTCATCTCATGACTAGACCTCGGGTAACTCCATGCACTCGATGTGTTTCCCGTGAACTCTGATGGACTCCATTGGATGACTTTTCTACCCAACCTAAGGTTAAATTGTTTTACTTTCGATTTCTTTTCATGACTTTGATTTCCGGTAACTCCATTTTTACCACTCGAATCTCCCTGGACGATTTTTTTCTTTTACTGGGCCGGGTTGTTCAAAGCTGGGTTAATATAACTTAGAGTTAGTGCAAAATTTTCATTCAGAAGAAAGCTTAGGAAACAAATTCAGTTGAAATCTTTTTGTCTACAATTTTATGATTGGATGCTTGAAAAATAAAAGAGAAAATTATCCAAGAAAATGCTTTTGAACAACAGACAAAGAAACCCAGAATAAAATTTAACCACAGGTTAGCGCTAATATTGGCCTTCGAACAACTGGGAAGGTTAAATTTGTTTTAATTTCTAGTTTCATTTTCACAACTAGACTTCTAGTAAGTCCAGTGGACTCCATTCTATGTCCACCATAATCTAGTGGAGTATATAGGACATGACTGCATAATAGGGAGGGGTTGGTGTTATAGATTGAGGTATCCATAAAGATACCAGATTTGAAGCATCCACAATCTATTGTTAAGGTAACTTGGGCTTGTCCCAATGAGATTTCGGGTACTTCCAGTAACTGACATTATCATAAATAACTATACCCAAAATGAAACGTTGCACTAAACAAACATAGTTACCTGTTTTTTATCAGTAATTAATATGGAACTTGTCTGATCATCCTTTGAGCTAGCTGTCAAATGAGTTTGATAAGGTACTGAGCTATCAAGAGAACCTGTGATGTTAATCTCCGAGCAGCTTTCCTCTTCTTTTTCAGAGGTATCATCCTCTGAATCAAACCTTATGTGCCCAGGGCCTAAAATAAAATTGTACTAATTAAAAAAGTTAATGGTGCATGAAAATAATTATGTTGCGGTTCATACTTTTCTTTGATTTGATATTTTTTTAAACTGGTTAACTCACCATAAACATAATCTTAAACAAAAAAAAACAAGAAACTAAATTTGATCAAGGAGTAAGTCATTTTATATAAGTGTTGACTGGGTGGTTGCCAACAAGACCTTTTCATTAGAAAGCTCAAGTCACAGTTCATATAGAGTTTCACAATGCTGGTTGTAACTAAAGCTGGTTGCTTATGAAAGAGGTCACCAGAACAGCTTCAACTGTACCATGTTATCACTTTGACCAGCATTGACAGATACAAACAATCTATTTAGACAATTGAAAATCAAAGCAATCTCTATATTGATATACCGGTACATTGTTGTATTATTGTTGTACTAATTATTATTAGTAGTAGTACTTGAACTTGACTAACCTGACTTTCCATTTTGGCTTCTCCTTGATCTTTGCAAATTCTTCACCATTTCAGCGTCTTTAGTCTTTTCAGTTGAGTTAAAACCTAAAGATTTTTTGACATATGGTACAGTATTATCTCCTTGATTGCTGCCAAGTGCAGAACTAATTAACGAAGAAGATGACAGTTGTAACGGTGGTGAAGATAATGGATACGGTAATGTGTCAGCTTCCTTGAAAATTCCCCTTGAGGCAGAATCCTCTTCATTTTCACTTGAACTTGGTGATGAAGATGATGACGATGATGATAGTGACGACGATGATAATGAAGAAGACATTTTCTCCATCTTTGAATGACCATTAGATTTTTTTGCATTAAGTCTCCCTGATTTTGCATGTTCCTTTTCATTGGATGTTCTTGACACATACTTCTTATTAGCAGCTTTTGTTAACACCCTTTCTGACTCTTCAGTTTGTCTACTTTCACGAGTTATTGATGACAATAAAGATGTCGAAGATGATGATGATGGCTTTGCCACAGACTTTCCTTTACTTCTTTCCTGTAATGCTGACGACTTTGATGTTACAGTATTGGCAGCCTTCCCTTTGGTTCCTTTTGATGGTGGCAATGATTTGCTTTTTGTTCCCTGTCCTGAATGTTTGCTGTTTTTGCCATCAGCTTTTAAGGCTGTTAATTTAATTCCATTCAGAGTGGTATGAGACTTTGAATGTGACATCGAAGGTCCTGAATCTTTAGATGACTCCATCAATGACTCTGTAGTAATGGAAGTCTCAGAGGAAAAATTTCCTCTTGGAACAACATCCTTACTAACAAGAACATCTCCTGTTCTATTTGTACTTGTCTTACTTTTTTTCCCATTGCTTTTCAAAGGCTCAGCATCATTTTTTCTCTTGGCTACATTTGACTTCCCAAGTTTTGCCTCAGATGGATTGCTGTTTTTGTATTTCACACTGCTCTTTCCTTTGGGCAACTCATCTGACTGGTTTTGTGCTTCAGTATAACTTGTTGAAGGACAGGAGCTCTTTCTTTTTAATTTTTTCTTTGATTTGTCCCTTGAGGGAAAAAAAGTAAAGAAACTATTGTTAATAATAATAATAATAATAATAATTTTATTTATATAGCGCTAAAATCCAATAATTGTCCAAAGTGCTAGCGCTGTTAAAGCATAATTACATTTGTCTGCAATCAACAGTTAACATAATCAGCAACTTCTTCACTATAACTGGTAATGTCTGACATTTTCACAGAAACATACAATAGGTGTCTTCTGTTACAACAAATCAAGAAGACTGTCACTTAAATATATATATGGCAAACAAAAAACTACCGATCATCGGTACTCAATGTTAAGGGAGGGAGAGCTGCTGAGTGGTCAGAGCACTGTGCTTTTAATCTGGAGTATTTCAAGTTAGAATGGGTTGCTTATCTGTTATAACATTAGGATGTTAGCCACAATAATTTTAATTTGCTACTCCACTTCACCCTCTATAAGTGTTCAATTTTTTACCAAAAACAACTGCTGCCTGATTAGCTCAATTGGATAAGTGCTGGTCTGATGAGCAGGAGGTTGCAGGTTCAAATCCTGGCCAGAAAACACTTAAGGTCTTAAAATAACTGAGGAAAATGTGCTGCCTTAGATGTGACATCCAGAATGGATTGAGATATATTTCTAGTCTTCTCAGATAAGGATGAAAAACTGTAGGTCCCGTCTCACAGCTCTTTCAATGTTCTGATTCTTGTGGGACGTAGAAGAACTCACACTGCTGTCTGTAAAATGTAGGGGGTGTAAACCCTGGTGGTGTGGTACAACCTTTCATTGGATGGGTAGGTAATAAAGGGGTTGATATCAGTTGGGACCTTAGTCCTGTTTCATCCCCTGTCACCATGTTTAGTCACC
The DNA here is from genome assembly GCF_958299795.1 of Porites lutea. Classification (NCBI taxonomy): domain Eukaryota; kingdom Metazoa; phylum Cnidaria; class Anthozoa; order Scleractinia; family Poritidae; genus Porites; species Porites lutea. The sequence continues at coordinate 34,619,207 of NC_133206.1, forward strand.
CTGGTGAATTCAATAAAGTAAAGAGTAGTTAATACTCTACCTGTTGACTGGCAAGACAGTGGTTTTCTGTTTTCTTTTAACCTTTGTTCTGACATCTTAAAATAAAAACAAAAAACACATACAGTTTGTAGATAGTAAAGCAAAGTATCAGCAACATGTAAGTAGAGTCCTACCCCAAAAGGGACATTGAGAGGACAGCCATAGAAAGTGAGGTATTAACAGGTGTCTGTATTATTTGTCATATTATTGCAGTCAAAAATACACCTTTTTTGGCACTAACTAATTCAAAAATAGCACAGGACATAAGCAATGTCAACAATAAACATCTCTGTTTGTCAGCATCTCTCAAAGTGTTATGCCACTTACAATACCAATGCTTTGCTCTGCACCCTCATCCAACAATAATTGCTTATAATTACAATAAAGAGTTTGTCTCATACATAATGATTATTAACAGTGTGAAACTTCCTCTCACCTTTGAAATTCTTCTCATTTTCTCTTGAATGCTTTTTACTGGCTTGTTCCAATTCCACTCTGTTATTTGATGTACAAATTATAAACTTAAAAAAGACTTTAGTTTTTTTAAAAAACTCATTATTTTGTGCATGCACTTAACTAACTTGAGTATTTATATATAGAGATGGTCCCCTCAAATTAACAAAAGACAGCCATGGACATCCCAAATTAAAATTTCAACAGTTACTATTTCTTAGACATAGAAAGTTGTCCTGATGGTAATAAGGGCTTAAAAATCAATCAGGTAATTGGATGATTTTGGCTTTATAAACCTACTGGTGCGATGCAACATGATGATGATGAATTGGATGATATTGAGATCAAAGAGGCATTCATTACAAAAAGCAAGAGGCAAAATATTTTCTATTGACCAGCCAGCAAAACTGGTTCACAATAGTAATTTTTTCTTAATTTGAATACTTATTATAAGTGCCATAACGGATCAATCAATTCCAGCTATACCCATCCCCACCCCCAGGGAAATGTGGGGCATCTGAATGCCTTGTTAGCGGCGGGAGTGGGGGTATAAGCAAATTTTGCAAAACCAGGGGTCGGGCATTTGCCAACCCTGGGGACACCCCGAAGCTTTTTACATACAGGTAGTTTTTACCCAAAATCCAAACACAAGCAGATTGGCAGACTGGCTCATCAGACAGGGTGCAGCTAGAATTGACTGATGCATATACATTAGGTCATGCATGTACTGACTACTTTCGAAATCTAGATAAAAGTCGAAAATTAAAGAGTTCAGATCGAAAACACACACCTTATGTTATCATTTTGCTGGATAATCTCAATCTTCTCTTGTGACGGCAGCAGGTAGTCATCCAGGTAGAGATTTATCACTTGAAATGATCTTTCTCTCTTGGATTGCCCTCCAAATCTTTCTTTGATTAAATACTCTAAATCAGCGATCGTACTGCATGTGGAGGTATCAAAGAGAAACCAGCAGTTCTGTGCCTCAGCTAAGGGCAAAGAACGTTGAAAACTAAGACGAATTCGAACAAAACTAGACATTTTCAATGCAGTCGAATGGTTGTTCATTCGTTCGCCATTACTTTTATAACGAAAACCGCTGATGAAGTGAAGTCGTTCTCTTTTGTCAAGCCTTTCGATTGGTTAATTTTACCCGCGAAATACGACAACCAATGGGAACAACGCTTTAAAAAGCACTTTTTTGGTTTGGAAGAAATGAACCAGATTAGTCGTTCTGTACCGTCTTTTCGTCTTGTGGCATGTTTATTGAACATTTCCGAAGCTCGAAACAGAGCCTTAGTGGAATCGGTGGCCAATGCCGCGATTAATTTCCCCTCCAAGTGCAAAAACAGTCTTTTGAAATGTTCGTCGACAGTTTTAAACATATTCTCCGATTACGATTACAACAGATCTGTGATTACTATTGCAGCACCAGTAGAAAACATCGAAGAAAGTGTCTTCCGAGCCTGTGAAGTTGCCTACAGTGAGATTAACCTGGAGAAACATTCTGGGGGACATCCGAGATTGGGTTCTGTTGACCTCATCCCAATTCACACAATAACCACTAGCGTGACTGTAGCAGAATGCGGGGACGTAGCACTGCACCTAGCAAGAAGGCTGGTCAGTGCCATCGATGGCACCTCTGTGTTTCTGTTTGGTTATGCTGATCAGCCCTTGTTGAGAGGATTAGTGGAAAGACGCAAAGCAGTCAACTGGTACGATGGTAAACATGGAATGGATTTCAGTAGGGTAGGGTGGGATCTTGGTACCCCTCCCTCCCCAAGGTATGGTTGCACAGGGGTGGGGGCTATCCCATATGTGACCAACTGTAATGTCACTATTGACTGTCAAGACCTGAATCTCGGCAGGGAAATCGCCAAGGCTGTTCGTGCATCAACGCCTGGTGGACTAGCTGGTGTACAGTCAATGGCATTTGAGCATGAGGGGAGAGTGGAAATTGCCTGTAATGTTGAGGCCTCAAAGGTATGTACTTAAAAAAGGACCATTCTTGACTTGAATGGCACCATCCTTAAACAAGTGCTGCTCTAAATGGGATAAATCATTTACACACAAGTCCTTTAAGTAAGTGGCACATGGCGGTAAATGAGCCCAGCAATAAAAAATAGGTGTTATGAGCTAAAAAGTAAAACAGCACTGCAGGTCTATCACACTTTTTGGTACATCTCTTTGAGGTCTTCTACCCCAAGTCTAATGAATGGCTTCATGAAGGACATGAAACTTTCTTACTCTACATGTTTATAGTCATCCCCTTGGTTGCTTAAGCTCCTTAAGGTGTAACTTGTCAAAGAAAAATATCTAAAAAATCAACTTCAGAAATTCGTTTCTTTAGAGAGACTTACAATCCAGTATGTTGTAGGTGTAAAGAAATAATATTTGATTCAACTCCCTGTGTTACTGATATTTCTTTGTAGGAACTTTCAAGTGAGGGAAATTTTCAATACACAAGTCCAGATCAAATAGAAGCCAGCGTAAGAGAAATAGCAGCAAAAAAAGGTGTCAACCTTTATGGAACAAAACTAGTGGGATTCACCCCAGATGAAGCTTATAGGAGAGCAGTCAAAGCTTTGTGTGAAGGAAATGCTTCAGCGTGGAAACAACATGGTGAATATAGAATGTGAAGAGTGGTGTGGAATGGCTGTGAGTCTTCTTCAAAGTCTTGGGAATAAAAAAGTGTAGCTAATCAGCGCTGAGTAACAGCGAAGCAGATTGGACAAGAATATGGTGCTAAAAACCTGTCATGATGGATTTATGAAATTGGCATGAGAATTGATACACTTTACCAAAAGAAATTCTTTGGGGTTGACATTTCTCAAGAATAAATGCAGTGTCTCTATAATTGCCAGCTAAAATGCATATGAGAATGATTATGATGATGATGATAAGTTTATGTGAAAAGAAATAAACAAACAAAAATTAAAAACCAAAATAAGTACTTCTTACAAGGCATAAAATTAGGACTGCGGGTTTCTTAAAAGTTCAAAGAGATAAGATCACTTTGGGATTTAACTATGTCTACTTAATCTCATAAAGAGCATGTTGCCATAAATAAATGAACAACTAAATAAATCAACTTCAAACGCAGGCAAGAGGTGAACAACCAGTTACACCCAAGAATGTTGTTATGGCTTTCAGCTCATTAGTTCTCCTTCCAGGCACATTAAAAGTTTCTTTAGGAACCCCCAAAAAGTGTCTCTTTTACCTGGCCCTACTCAATAATTTCCACCTTATTCTCAACATAAAAAGTCAGCATGAAGGGAAATATCCATTTATGCAGGTATCAATGTTTGGATGGAGAGGGGGTTCCATCTAAACATTGATACTTAAATTATTATCTTTGAAAAGATAAGAGCTAAATAAAGACTCCTTAATGGAAATATCGAGGTAGGATTAAGATTCTTTGACATCCTGACCATACTACATTAAATCTGAACAAATTTGGAAACACTTATCCCAATTAATTTGACTTGTGAAGACGCATCTTTTTCCCCAGATTTTGACCATACAGGGTATTTGCTCAAATTAACTTCTTTGTGTCGCACTTTTTTGGGTCTACACTGAAAGTTAAAGCCGGTGTCCTTTGTAGAGTGTTTCATGAAACAAAGCAGACCAAGTTGTCAGCCTTTATCTACAAGGAGAGTTCCCCGGGGTGCCAGAAACTTCCGTTTGTCTTCGGGCTTCGGCCGGAGACGTGTCGGCCTGTATCTACACTTTAAACCCCGAACCGTCTCCGCCGCAATGACCGCAAGCGAGAAAAAACCTCCGGTAGCCAGGGTAGCGAAGACTGTACTAAAAAGAAAACCCAATAAGAGCTATGGCGATTTTAATTGTGTCAAAGATGTTATCGCTTTGCATTATTTACGGCTGAGCGAGAACCATAGTCGGGGCTTAAGTCGGGGCCGGATGTCGGGGGTCCCCTCCCCTCGTCTTTCGTCCTAGGGCTTGTGTCGCCTCTTCAAGACGAGGTCAAACACAACGCACATGTTCTGTCAGAGAAGCATTGTAGTATTTTGTCGTCGTATTCATTTTTAATGGAAGAAGCAAAGGAGATCGTGGAGAAAGCTGTTTTGAATGGAGAAACATCTCTAGAACTGTCCTCTTTGGAGCTGGATGTTTTACCTGTTGAGTTTTTCTCAGAAACTCTCGTTTATGTCACCGTTTTGAATCTCGACTACAACGACTTCCAAGTCTTGCCGGCGGAAATTTCTCGTTTATCTGCATTGAGAGTTTTATCTGCTACGGGTAACCAGTTGAAAGAATTGCCAGAAACAATCCAAGAGCTTGAAAATTTGCAGTGTCTTCACCTAAACGAAAATTGTCTTCGTGAACTGCCTCTGTTCTTGTCAAAGCTTCGTCACTTGGAAATCGTGGATGCCACGGGCAATGGAATCGACTCTTGGAAAAAAGGATTTGGGGAGCAGTTATTAGAATTACGGCTGGATGAGAATAGATTGTCGACTTTACCCAGGTCACTAAGTTGTATGAAGAACCTCAAAGTGCTTGAGCTGGGAGATAACAATCTTACAAGTCTTCCAGATGACATTGGGTCATTGATGAAACTCGAGATTTTGAATTTGAGCCAAAACAACATGACAGAGTTACCGGCATCAATAGGAGATCTTCCCAGTTTAAAGATACTTGATTTAAGTGGCAACCATATTGAAGATTTACCAGAAAGTTTCCAATCAGCCGGGGTCATTGAAAGCTTTTTCATGGAGAAAAATTATGTCAAAACACTGCCGTCTTGGTGTGGAAGTTTGTGTAATATTGTGAACCTTGGAATGGCCGACAATCAGTTGGTAGGGAACCCCCTACCAGATAACTTTGGATCAGTATCTGGAAAATCATTAAGAACTCTAGATCTGTCAGGAAATAACATCTCACAATTACCAGATAGCGTGGGAGAATTGAAGCATCTTGAAAAGCTACAACTTGGGAGTACGATTTGTGAACTGGAAAGAAGAGCATTTCAGAATGGAAATTGGCTGCACAGTTTGCCTAACTCTTTTGGTTGGATGATTAACCTCCAAAAGCTGCATTTAGATGAAAACCTGCTTACTGAACTGCCAGAAAACTTTGGCTCCTTAGTGAATTTAGAGTGGGCTGATTTTGGACAAAACCGCTTACAAAAACTTCCTGAATCTTTTTGCTCCCTTACCAGACTATGGTTCTTGCAGCTGTCGCAAAACTTTTTGGAAAGACTTCCTGAAGATTTTGGAAACCTGACAAATCTTATTGAGTTGAGATTAAGCAACAATTACCTGGCTGAACTCCCCAGTTCTTTTGCAAATTTGACAAACCTGCAAACCTTAGATTTGTTCCACAATGAACTTACAAAGATTCCCAAGCAGCTTTTGAATCTCAAAAAGCTCTTAAGACTAGACTTGGACAAAAATCAATTTAAATTAAAAGCTGAAAAAGTACCTAAGTTAACAAAACAAGTGAAATATCCTTCTAGAGACCCAAATCTCAAAAACAACTGGCGTGGAAAGACGAGGGAGGACTACGTTGAGCCAGATGAAGAGAAGACTGTTCAGATATTAAATGAGGTGGATGAAGAAGAGGAGGATTACCAGGATGATGACACGGATGAAGAAGAGATAACTTACAGTGAAGCAGCATTGGAATTTGCTATGAAGAGAAGTTTGTCAATATGGAAATCCCATGAAGGTAGGAATCCATGTTCATAAAATGATAGCAACCCGATCTCAACCAGCAGGTGAAACACGTAAACCTTACTTTCTCCCTGTAAGTCCCTTAACGTCACTAATTTCAACTTTTAAGTATGTAGTACCCAACACATGGTAAACCAAGACGTGGTGGACATAAAATTCTATTCCATGAATATGCTGCAAAGCTAATCAATCCAGAAAATCCCCCTGTCATCGCTACTTTGGCACAGGACCACAAAGCTTGGAAGTGCATGGAGGTTGACTGTTGGCACCACTGGGAACCCCCATGAGTGCCTCAGTTGGGCAGAGAGAGAATAAACTTTGTAGCCTTGCTCGTGATTTAAAGTCAACGGCAATTTCAAAATAAAATTATGTAACACTGAGGATGATGGTTGTACTGTCAAAATGTGTCTGGTAAATTAAGGAAAGAGTTGTTTTGTTTATGTGGCTATCTATACCATTGCTGCTATCTGGACCTTTTGAAAATTATATCCTTTAGTTTATAGAACGATGTCTGGATTCATCTCTCACAGTAGTCATTTTTTCCTGACTGCTTAGTATTTAGTCCTTCACAGCTAATGTATGCCATCCTCTCGTGGTGCCAGCATTTAGCAGCCAAATCAATGGTGACCAATATCTAATTGACTTGTTGTTGTTGTTGTTGACTGTTGTGGTACAAACAATAAACAATGCAAATTTTCATTCTCAACCTTGTGAGTGACAACTGTCAACATGTCAGTTATTTTTATGCGACAAATACTATTATGATAAGCATTGTTATCAGTGTCATTGCAGCTACTTATTATACCACCCGGTAGGTGATTTCCTGGCACCTTCATGCAAATTCAACGCAAGAGGTAAATTATACAAAATGGGACCTTACCACCCCCGTTGTCACTAATATTTACTTACCTTTGCAAATTTCAGCTCACCCATTGGTCACTTGTAATTAAAACATGGTAACGTGATGGTTTGCTCCAATAGCCTTAGAACACTGAACAGCAGTTTTGTCTTCCCTGAAATTAAGACAAATTTGGTCTGTGCTTTGCAACCTGAATGCAATCTTTTTCAATATCCTTGAGTTCTTCCCACCCACGCTCCTTTTTGGCTTTTCTTTATTACTCTTCTGTCCTCCTACACTTAAAAAAGGTTGGTACTTCTGTCAATTCTGTGGATTTGGTAAGTGCTGAGAGTAATTGTCTAAAAAAGCACAACCTTATAGCTGCTTTGATATTGATTTTTTTATTTTTAGAAGTTGTTACAGATGTGTTTTCTTGTTAGGTCCAGATGAAAGGGAAGTGAAAAACAGGAATCAAATCACAAACACATCAATTCCATCCTTCACAACTTATCAATCCACATCATCTCAGAAAAGAGAAGAAACTATCATGGAGCGCTCTAAAGGCTTTTACAGTGAAATATTTGAAGATGCAGATGTTTCTTTTACCAAAGAATCAAATCTGGAGAATTTGGATGAGAAGGAAAACCATCCAGATGTGACTGTACCCCAGCATGATGAAATAAGCTCAAATTCAAACTTGGATGTAACAGAAGATTGGGATGAAGAAATACAGGACTCCTTGGCGTACAATGTTGTGCTGGAAACGTTTAAAGAAAGGAGACGAAACAAGGTGTTTTTTCAAAACCAGCTGCAAAACTTGCTGTATTCATATCCTCCAGCTTGTCAGGCATTTACCAAGACTGCAAATTATGAATCTGCTGTTTACTGCTCGCCTATGTCAGCTGCCTGTTCCATGCCATTTTTGTGCCCATCAAATAAGGATACTGCAGGGCAGTTTGATGATGCTGATGAGGATGATTGATTTGTTGTGATGTTGACAGTCTTTGTTGGTGAAATGCGGTAGGTGTTGACTTGACAGTGTTTCTTGGGATTGGTATTTTTGTTAATGTTGATCTAATCTTTTAAAATTATGTTTTTGAACATGTACATGTAACTTCAATTTGTGTTATGCATTCATAGATGGGAAGTTAAAGTCCAGTGGACTGACAAGTTCAAGTTAGAGTTCAATTTTACTGATTAATATTTTTATACCACTACATGAGAAATTTCTGCAATTTGATTGGCTTAGAGCAGTGGTATTTCAACTTAATTTGAAATACCTACATGTGAAAATTACAAACCTTTTGCGGGTAGTAGTATAAACAAATAATAGCATGATTTGTGCATGTTGTTTGGCATAAATACCACTCGAGATATTTCAAAATTGTCACAAATTTCAAATTACCTATAACAATTTCGAAACATCACTTGTGGTATTTATGGCAAATATCGCTCCAAATCATGCTATTACCTATACAAATTATACCCATACAACAGTCCTTACCCACAAAATAAGATAGTGCTAGTCAATGACAGGAAGTAATGCAAAGTAAGAGTTACAGTAACAAGGATTGAACAGAAAAAAGCAAAGAGAACATACTTCTACATACTGGGCACAATTTACATATCATATTGAAAGTAAATAATAGCTGAAAAAGAAGTATTTGCTATTTACAAAGTATTTCAATATTAGAGTAGGCGCATCAAGATTTGCCTCCCCCCCCCCCCCCCTCCAAAATATGCATTAACTGGTTAATATAAAAAATGTTCTGAAATTTTTTATACTCACAAGGACAAAAAGGCCATTACTGTTAATTTCCTCAATTTTTGGTTTCTGGGCCAGGCATAACTAACTACTTAAGAAATCATAAAAGCTGGAGTGTTCTTCACCTTTCAGGGAGTTCAGGAATACTACCCAGAAATTCACAATACTGTTTGTTGTTAAGTCCTAACTATGGTTCTTCTAATAATTTGACGTCAGAAACTAAAACCTCAGACAAAACCTGTTGAGGCACATCGCAAAAATACCTATTTTTTCCCGTCACCCTTGCAAAAATGAAAGCCATCACCAAATGAATAGCCGTTTGCATCCCCCTCCCCTTTATCCAATGTTGCTATACATGTTGGTTTTTTAATAGACCAAAACAACTTTGAATAGCAGGTGGGGAGGGTTCTTAATTTTTCTGTTTAGAGGAGAAGAATGCTGTTAATATGGTGCAAATATCACAATATTGTTTGTTGTTAAGTCCTAACTATGGTTCTTCTAAAAAAAATGTCAGAAACTACAACCTCAGACAAAACCTGTTGAGGCACATCGCAAAAATACCTATTTTTTCCCGTCACCTTGGTAAAAATGAAAACCATCACCAAATGAATAGCCGTTTGCATGCCCCCCCCCCCCCCCCCCTTATCCAATTTTGCTATACATGTTGGTTTTTTGATAGACCAAAACAACTTTGAATAGCAGGTGGGGAGGGTTCTTAATTTTTCTGTTTAGAGGAGAAGAATGCTGTTAATATGGTGCAAAAGTTACAAAATAGATGGAACTGTCCCAGCAGTTTTTGTCTGGGGTTCTAGCACACTTACCATACTTTGTAGGAGCTCAAAAAAACCATTGACAGCAGGTGATTTAAAATCAAAACAAAAGTTAACTTGTCTAACTCAGGACATTTTTCCAGAATTTTGCTGATGAGAAGTAAAGTCAGCAAATGGTGTGGGCAGCTGGGTGTGGGATACTGTTAGAAATTATTTTAAAAATGTCAAAGTAACATTCCCCTTGTTTCAGAGACAGTGCTCAAACAAAAGACAAAATATTTTGGTACTGTTTTTCTCAGCATCGATATTAAATTTTATTTGTCAAAATTTAATTTGCACTAACCAGAATTGCCTTGGCTGAATTGTAATAAATAGAGGGTATTACAAGGTCACTCGGGAATACGAAATTTCTTTTCGAGTGTTGAAAAATATTTCACGAGTGAGCGCAGTGAACGAGTGAAATTTTTTTCAACACAAGAAGAGAAATTTCGTATCTCCATCAACCATGTAATGTTCTATTTATTAAATAAACACCAATGAAATAGCAAACCATTTTATTTAAATAGTTTTTTGGTCTGAAAGGTGCAGTTTATTATGAAGCCAAAGCAACAGTGATATTTTCACATGTGAAGATAGCATGTTATTTTCACATGTGAAAAGCGCAGTTAGTTATCTGCGAGCAGACAACTGGCTCATCTGTAGGAATTGTGCGCAATGCGTGATTTCCAATAGCAATATTAACCCATTCGCCCCTGAACCGCCCGTAACCGCCCGTGCGGATCCAGGTCCTTTCTACCCATTGTGACGTCATCAGTTTTAACGGTCAAGGACAACTTTCTTCACTAACTTGTGCAGAGTGAAGAGATCTTTCAAACCATACCAGAATGAGCACAATTCAGTCAAGGACACCGGAGAAACAAGCAAAAAACCACGTGACATTGACCTGAAAATCTCCATGAAAATCTTGTCCCATTACCCACCTACCTTTCCTTTCGCCTAATCCTAAGATCCTAAAAGCTTTCCTAAAAACTCTTCCCACCAAAATCAAGCCTACTAAATGCCCAGCAAGAGAAAAAAAAAATGAGGCAAGAAAAGCAAAAAAAGAAGGGAGGAGAGAAAGCGAAAAGTAAAAGTCAAGACTGCTGTGTCACTTTTAAACCCAAAAACTATGTCGAAATTTTGCTTTCTGCGCATGCCCGAACTTCGCAAGCTGATATTTTGCATCTGGATCGGAAGACCGCGAAGTGTTCGACCTATAAACCAGTTTGTGGTAAGTTTTAGCTCTTTATAGCACGACAGTGACCAGAAAACCACTCGACTAGCTTCAAAACACGTTTTTCGGCAAAATCTCTAGGAGCGAATGGGTTAAGTCAGGTTCCTTGCGATGGTGTGTATTTTGTTATTTTCTTCCAGACATTTTATAATAAAACAATAATTATTAGATTCAGTTTTTGTGATATCCTAATAATCAAGGTCTCGTTAAGTGCTATCTGCCTTGGCCTCCGGCTCGGCTGATAAAACCTACCTCAACCTCGGTTATTCCAGATATCACAAAACCCTCATCCAATTTTTTGTTTATTAATCGTAAAATATATAAAAGTGACCATCTTAAATTTATATTTATGCAAAGAAGTGTTGTCTCAGGCACATCTTTCAGAATAATGACCGCAGTCATTGTTTCTTTCCTTTATTCATAATTTGCTATACTCTTAAAAATTTTTGATAAATATCAGCGAATTCACTGTTTCCTGATCATCCCAGATTTTGTTGATATGTTTGGAAAATGCCAGTCTATCCCATATTCCGTTGGATTGTGAGGGGGGAAAGAATGAAGCTAGTTAGTTAGAGAGGAAGTGCCCTGCTCAAAATCCCTTTTTCATTTCCCTTCTAATGCCTGCCATGCAGACTAAGCTAAAACTATTGCTGACCTCAGTGTCAACATTGCTGACTGTCAATAGAGAATGAGATTTGAGAGTTTATTTGTTGGAAAGGATTGCCTACCATTGCAAAAATCTTTAAAACTTTTAGAAAACAAAAAATTGATGGTACTTTTGACTTAGTGCAGTAACTGTAAAATGTTTATGCTAGACCTGACCAGTAAGCATTTTTGTCAACAAAAAGAGTATGAATACAAAAAAATAAATAAATAAATACCGGTAAATGATGATTTTATAAGTGAAAAATTTTAAAAGTACCCAGTTAGTTCCAAAACTAAACTGGCCATATCCACGGAGCACCTTGGGTGGTAAACTTTGGTTACCAGGGATCTTTAAAAAAGCATGTCACCTCAATGAGGATTTCCCTTAACTTCACTTGGGATTCGGGATCAAAATGGGGGCAAGATTCAGGTTTGAAATGTATGTGCATTAGGTTGGATCCCAAAAATAACCTTCGAGATTAAGTGTTTGTATAGCTGCCAAGTGTCACGCCTTAGGCGTGATTGTCACGCCTGCGGATCGAAAACTTGGATCTCACGCCTACTCAGGCCTGTGTTACCATTTGTCATGCCTGGTAGAAAAGTTTGAGCCATTGCAGCATTAACTGACACATTTTGAATAATATATTAATTATTTAAACAAACCAGAACCAAAGAGAGAAAAGAAAAGTCTATGTGGATGATCTACTTTGTCCGAATTCTCTATTTTAAGTAGGGAAGTCAATGTTCCTTTGTATTCCTGTGTTCGTGTTAGACGGAACTCTTCGTAACATCTTCGGAAGTCTTTGGAACGTCTTCGGACATCTTCGGATATTATCGGACCCCTACGAAAAATCTTGGCACTCTTAAAATAAAAAATGTCACGCCTATAAATGTTAAAAGGTTGGCAGGTATGGGTTTGCACAAAAAAGTCGGGATCACGGGATTGAAGAACCCTATTGGGGACCCTTGTATACCTGAGCCCACGATAAAGTCCGGAGACTGGTTAGCAGATACCTTTTTAACAGCTGCCTAACAGCAAGTTTTTCTCCTGCTAACATGAATGGGGCGGAGAAAACAGATGACATTTCGCGATGCCACCACTGGTTTCATTTTGCGTTGAAACCAGGGGATGTTTTCTCAAGCTGACGATTTTCCCACAACCAAAATTTCTTGGATGCATAGATGGTACTCCGCTACGCGCGCGAGAGCTCCTCTTTAACGTCCCATGGGCCAAAATCTGGAGGCAATCGGAAGTAACGCAATTTTTTTGGTATTTTTTCCGCATGAAGAATATCTAAAGGTCCTAATGAAAATGAATCAAGCGCTGAAAAGAACACACCCTAATTATTATCATGATTGTGTAGTTTCATGGAGAGATTAGACGACTTATCTTTGAGACATATTTCACGATTCCTCGACCCAGAAGACATCATCCGGGTAGGCAGAACATGCAAGCGAATGTATTCAGCGATGCCCCGAGTTGTGGAATGGCGTGGGAAGGACTTTAAGGTGAATGCTGGATACTATTGCCGGCCGGAATTGTATTTTGACGGCCCGGAGCTTTCTCATACCGTCCAGAAACTGAATTTGTCAGTCACTTGGCACGACCAAGGTTGGGGAAATCGCAAGGGCGAGTTGTGGTTGAATTTGATGAGACGACCTAAAGACGGCGGTGGTGAACCAGCTCAGATAGCCTCATATCGGCCGTTGTTTGGGATTGCAGAGCACTTCACAAAATCATCTAAGACAGCGATTCAACATCATCCTGTCGTTACCGAAGCAAGACCGGGAGATTTCTACAGGTTTATGAGACACGTTGGAGGAGGAGGAGGGCATAGTCTGAAGGTGTGGAACTTCCGAGTGGTCGCCACACTGTAGAATGACAATAACCTTACCAAGAAACTTTTTTGTTTGTCAAGCTAAACTCGCTCGTGTATTAAGTCGAGTAAGCAACAGAATACACGGCAACTAATTTTAATCATTTTGAATACAAATGTTCCTACCATGTTCTCTTAAATAAAAGCGTTTTGACTGAAGTAGCACACGTGGAGCTTATTTTGTTGCGTGACATCCTGGTCTCTTTGAGTGTCACGGAAACCGGTCCTTTCGATAGGAGCCGTGAAACCAACATCAGCCGAGGTTCCTGAACTTTTGGTCGTGATCTAAGCTGCGTTTGTAAATTTTAAACTATTTTTTTAATATTTATGTGTTTTCAAAATTGTTTACGCACGAAATTAACATTTTTAGTGAGCCTTTGTTTTCTGGGGTCAGCTGATCAACTTCAGTACAGAGAAAGCTTGTAACCTTTCAGTTTCGTCGGTCGGTGAGGTCTGTCTTAACTTCTGGTAAAATTTACCTATTAAGTTATTGACTTGTCTTTTTAATTGCTATGGAAAGATTAGACGACTTGGCCCTGAGACACATAGCTGCATTTCTCAACCCTGAAGACATCGTAAACTTAGGTAGAACATGCAAGAGAATGCACTCAGTAATGCCTCAAGTTGTTTTGTATGACGAGGAATGGCGAGGAGAAGACTTTGAGATCGACGGCCCTCGAGGAGGTCATTTCTGGCCTGAATTGTACTTTGACGGACCGGATCTTTCTAGTACTGTCAAGAAATTGAGTTTGTCGGTTATTTGGAACGACCAAGGCTGGGGAAATCGAAAGGGTGAGTTATTCTTGAAATTGATCAGACGAGATGGCAGTGGTGAGAACATTGTAGCCGAACATCGGCGATTGTTTGGCATCGCAGAACACATGGAAACACCGGCAAGTGTTGTGATTGAAAACCACCAGGTGGTTAAACAAGCAAGACCTGGAGATTTCTACAGGTTTATGAGAAACGCTGGAGGAGGAGGGGGACACAGTCTGACAGTGAGGAACTTTCGAGCTGTTGCTTCACTTTGCAAGGTTATCTGAACAGGAAGAGCTTGCTGACCACAAGTATCACAGCATTTGGGATGAAAATGATATAGCAGATGCTCGTCGCAAAGAAGACATGTATATGAATATGCATGACAGATTAATGAAAATACCCACACCTCAACATATGGCTGGGTAGGGGCATGTGTTGATTATTCTTTATAGAGATTTTTAACTACCCTCCTCACTCCCCATACTACCCAAATTAAAAAATGTAATACAAAAATAGTGAATCAAATTTCTTTTTGCACAATATTCAAAAAATAAATTCGGCCAGAGGGTTTTCATTTGAATGGTAAGACCCCATAATTTCTTCATTAGTTTTAAAAAGTGATTGGTGGATCTTGTTTAATAGAACTCCAGAGTTATGCATTGTTAAAGTGGCTATTTAATTTCCCATAGTTAGGCCAAACTTTGGGTAAATGATAAGATTTTGCATAGGTCAGTCTGGTTTCATATAATTGATGAAAATTATTCATTATGTTTTTTATGTATAAAAGGAATTAACATTATTGTAAGTGACTATAAGAATAATTATTACTATAGTCATAGTACACTTAAAAGTATTTCCCAAAAAGATTAGTTGAAGATCATACAATTCAAGTTACATGTAATGTACTAGCTCAAGCATAACAAAATAATTTTCTTAAAAGAGGCATGGGCAGAAAGAGATTTTAAATAAAACAATTATTTGGCAGCAGAACAAGATTGTGTCTGTAATATTAATCATACTCAGGATTAAACAAATCAGATCACCTTGCATCACTCATACGATGACTGACTTCATTCAGTCCCATAACCGTTACAAAATGGCAAATACTAAATATTATATTTACTATAAAGGAGTCTTCAGCCAGGGGCATATTTTACTATCAACTGTGGTGGGGTGCTAAAAAAAAGTTTGGTTCCAGCGAGTAGGTCAAAACATATGCAGTTAAAAAAAAAAACGATTGATTTATCTTCTAGCTTATTTAACAAATGCATCAGGGAAACAAATACCGGTAGCAGTATATATGATGTTAAGAAGATGCCTGTCCTCCTTGTCGAAATCATTATGTTTATCTTGTGCCTGCCCCCTTACTTCTTTTCATCTATTGTGCCGGCTACCCTTAACTCTGAAAACGTTATGAATTTACTACTTAAGGGATGATGCTCAACAAAGACTGCATGTTAAAGGTTGTTTAAATGAGCCATGTCATGCTTAAAACAAGATAGGCTTAAGTTACATTAGTCACCTTATGGCTTTTTAAGTTTACCACACTTGATGTAAAATACGTCTACCGCGCTTACAAGCTTTGGATGCAAAAAATATATCACTGTATTCAATTCAAGGAAATCCATTATTTGCCACAATCTCCTTGTAGACCTGTGCAGATCTTTTTGGAGTGCGTGGGCGTTTGGGATCATCAAAGTTTACATGATGAATACCAAATCTAAACCTATAGCCATCATCCCATTCAAAGTTGTCCATCAATGACCAAACAAAATATCCTTTTAGTTTAACACTATCCAGTTTTACAGCCTTCAAAGCCTCATTAATATATCCCCTGAGGTAAGTGACCCTGTCTTTGTCATCAAGAGCAACAGGAAGCTCTAAATCATGTTCTCCATGGACGCTGAAGCCATTTTCAGTGATAATGATTTCGGGATTGTTATACTGCTCTTTAAGCCAGACCAGCATCTTGCGCATGCCCCAGGGAACACAGTACAACCAAGACGGATCACCTAATGAGTCAATTTAAAATGAAACTTATTAGGAAGATCTGTCACTAATGAAGGGTGGTCCTGGCTCATTAGGCACTATTGTCATTTTGTTATAAACAAGCACACTAAATCAAATCATATCTTTTACTACTACACATTATACACTCAACAAATTATTAATCATTTGCAAGGGAGAGTTTAAAAGAACTCTTGTCAACTTGGGATAGTTTTTCACTTTATTGAAGTCAGTGATGTTTCCACTCTCATTATACAAGGCAGGCCGCTGTGCTCTAGTAGAGCCCAGTGGCCCCTGACACTGGCAGGTAGGTAATGAAAAGGTGCACTGACCTTTGAGCCAGGAGGGATCTCTAGAAGCCTTCATTTCTTGATCTGTAAAGTAGCCCCAGGTAACATTTTCATCCTTAGACAGGTCATGATGCTCAGCATATGAAACAGAGTAGAAATTGAGGGCCAAAAAGTCAGAAGTTCCCTTTAATGACCTCTTTTGTTCTTCTGTGAATGCTGGAAGCCTAAGGAGATAAATAAAACAAACATTGCCAACAATAAAAGTCTATTTTTTAGATTAATACTTCAAAAAATTTCAAGTTAATTTATCAGGCTATAGGTAAGAACCATTTCAACAGCTTCACTTGGCTTGGCAGAGACATGGCAGCAGTTTGCACTCGCTATAATGGCCCTGGAACCCTTTTTGGGCTTCAGGTATTTCAACTTATTTCTTATTAAGTTAAGGTATGTGAAATTAAAGGGGTACCATTTTTTCAATGGAAGGTATATCAAAGGGGTACCTTTCCTGTCTAAAATGACATATAAAAGAGTGAGGGGTTTGAACTTGGGGTGGAGCCTCCCCACCCCTTGGGATCACAGCTACCATTATCTTTTTTTTTCTGTTGAGAGACAAGTACAGCTGGGGGTTTGAACAGTTTAAACAAACCATAATTATTCTTAACTTGTCAGTTAAAAATGCTGTTTTTTACCATCTGGGGGTCAAAGTAAATAAAAGCTGTTTCTTGATCATGAAATTTGGGTTTTTTGAATTCAAAGCACCTTGGGGGATGTTTTCCTCCATGAACTAACCTAGAAGGAATCCCTTTTGCATTGCTCTTCTTTAAGATCCGTGTTTTCATCACCTCAGGATAATCTCCAATAAACACGGGATGTGCCATCCAGCCCAGAAACCACTGCATACCACGATCCGCAGCTTTAATGTCTTCTTCCTTGTTTGTCTTTGGTTCATACCACTGCGCATTGACAACAAGGCTTACTGTGCCCTGTTGGGCACTTCGGAATTCTTTATCATAGGTATGCCAGGCTTTTGCATGAGCAAGTAGCATATTGTGGCCAGCTGTATCAAATCAAAGACAGTAGCAGGGGTTTTGATTAATATTTTACCACTAACAAAGCAAGGAATTGAGAAATTACCCTAAAACACCCAGTAATGCGCACCCCAACTTAAAAGCCCATCTGCTTGTGAACAGAAACTTTATTCCTGTTTATACAAGTTCCACATTTCATAACCCTATATCCCTTGGGTCATAATTTGGCCCATCTGTATGTCTCTATGCTTCTCTGGTTACATGAGGGAAGAAATCCAAATTTTTTCTTTGGGTGAAATAAAGTATCTGTTGTAATCAGCTTGTTTTGAAAGCTTGTTACATTTCACCTTAAAATGTTATTACAATATCCATAAAAAGTTGTATATTTAGATTGCTTAAACTTTTTCTGGTGTAACAGTTCTGTTAAAGGGGCAAGCAATGAAGTATACATATGTCCCTGTTTTGTACTTCAAATATTTTCAACTTGCAGTAGAAGAATGTCAGCACTTTTCGGTCAGAATAATCTGCATTGGGTATTTGTCAAAATTTTGGTGACATCATGGTTTTAAGGGGCCATCCCCAGAGGCTGCACTCAAAAGAAGTTTAGGTAGAGCTGGCCGCAGAAGCCTTCAAAACCTGACCCTGTTTAAGACAAAAATTGCTGATATCACTACCCTGTGGATTATTCATTCCATTTTGCATACAGTAATGAGGTAAATTTTCAGACTAACATCATGGGACTAAATTTTTGGAAAAAATTGTTGGTGCCACACAAAATTAATGCAGAGCGCTCATTTGCAGCCTTAAAATTCTTTTAAAGGCTTCTGGGCCAAAATCACACCCTGTTAAAGATGCCAAATAGTGTAATTGCACACCCTGTTTAAGAATTAAGACCCTGAAAAGCATAAACCCTGTTCAGTGGCACATATCTGTCTTGCCTAATATGGGAGTTCCCTTATGGGGGGAAGGGGGGGGGGGGCATGTCACTTGTAGAAATTTATCCTGCCAGTGACTGCCTCTATAAAGCTTACCCTGGTATGGTCCTGCATCCATCTCCTTTATACCTGGAGCAAAAGCACCAAGCCCATATGCATCTAGTGCTTCCTCATGTGGCTCATTAATAGTGATCCATATTCCAACTCTATCTCCAAACTCTTTAAAACAAAATCTTGCATAATCATTGAAAATGTCAGGTATGTTGGGATTACGCCAACCACCCTTGTCTTGCAAAGCCTGAGGCAGGTCAAAGTGATAGAGTGTAACTGCCGGCTTGATCCCATTGCTTAACATTGCATTAATTAGGTTGTTGTAATATTCGACTCCCAAGGGATTAACTTTATCTGTTGTTCCCAGGGGTAAAACCCTGGACCAGGAGATGGAAAATCGGTAATAACCTACTCCGAGGTTTTTCAAAAGGGCTATATCCTCGTCGATTTTGTGGTAACTATCGCATGCGACATCTCCAGTGTCATTGTTGTGAATTTTCCCTCCGATGTGGCAAAAAGTGTCCCATATGCTTGGTCCTTTCCCATCTTCGTCCCAAGCGCCTTCGATCTGATAAGCTGCTGTTGCTGCGCCCCAAATAAAATCATCTGGAAAAGTTCCTCGAACGAAGCTATCGTCCCCTTCAGCTAAAGGAAACTAAAGATTTAAGGAAAAAAATAGGTCAGAAGGCCTGCTGTTGGGTGCCTGTTAAAAGTTTGTTCTAAATATCACGCAATGATTAATTCATTTCTTCGGATTGTTCAATTGTTTTAAAAGACGCTAGGACACAGAACGAAATGCAATCCACCCAAAAATTACGGAATTATTACCGACATTTTGGCATCTACTTCGGTGAATGCTACAAACAGTTCCACTAAAAATGAAAATTTGAAGATCTTGACCCACAACATTCGATCCTCTAAGCCAGCGGAGAACAAAGGACAGAAAATAACAAAGGAATGGGGAAGATTTCGTGCTTTGGCGGGAAAACGTAAATATTTATTAATAATTAATATTATTATTCATATTTCTCCCTTTCTGATTGGCTTTAATAAATTCCCAGCTAATCAGCTACCAAATTTGGATGGTTACTGTTGAATCACCATTGACGTCAATCGTAAACTGTCGAGGGGCACAGAAACTACGTAGGTACGACGAGCACCCCTGTCAGTTTTATAGGGGAGTACCCCTCTCTGGCGCGGTGGCTCAAACACGTGAAAAAATGTGGAGATGAAAAACCGAACTATTGCCTCAAAACCTTAGACAGAATTAAAATAGAAGCAAATTATGTGGTTTACCAAGTTTAACGGGCAATCTAGAAGACCAAATATTTTGCGGAAATCCGCTCTGGAGAAAGAATTTCGCTTTGTCTTTATCTAATATCCTACCAACAAACAAGTGATATTCGTGATCACATCATCATATACGCTGGTTTTTTCCTTCGTGCCGCGAATTTGTCACGAAACTGGCGGCCTATGTTTCACGCTCAGGAAATTTGTCTCTTTCCCCATGTTAACAACTTTGCCATCAAAACAACGAATTTACGAATGCATGTGAATTTTAGAAAGGTTATAAGGAATAGTTTCTTTGAGAACATTGACAGTATGCTAAACACAGCTGTTCTTTGTGTTATCACGCAAGGAGACTGGTGTTGAATGATATTAAAAGTTCACAAGATCTCAGCTTGAGTACGCAGGCTACAGCTTGAGTTGTTCCGTAGCGGAAGGGGAGCGGAGGAGGCCCATGAATCAAACGATACTTAGCTGGCCTCATTTTTTTCACAATTGAGGATACTGATTTATCATGGGCTCCTGGATTTGTTATGAGTTTTTAGTTCTTTCGTACCCTTAGGCTACTCTAAGATCAGCATATCCTCCGTGATCTTGTCTTGATTCCAGCAGGCGGCGGGTGGACAATAACTGTTGAAAGACAAAGAAACAAAACCAACTTTTATTGTTGCTAATTGATTCATGCATTTGAAATTCATCGTTCGGAGCCCGCAGTATTTACGTCAAAGTCACGCGATCTGTCGATATGGCCGAATTATCGTTAATAGTTTCTTTCCTCTTCCTATCATTAAGTGTGGCAGCTATGGCGGAGGATCCAAACGAGTTCTTCTATGGTGAATTTCCCGAAGATTTCATGTGGGGAACGTCGACTTCGGCCTACCAAATCGAAGGCGGGTGGAATGCAGACGGCAAAGGTCCTAGTATTTGGGATAAATTCACGCAAGCTGGTGGGAATACTTTTAAGAACCAAACAGGAGATATAGCCTGCAATTCGTACCACAAAACCGACGAAGACGTAAAGCTGTTGAAAAATCTCGGTGTAGGCTATTACAGGTTCTCGATATCGTGGCCCAGAGTGTTGCCCAAAGGAACTGTTGATCAAGTAAACCATGCCGGAGTTGAATACTATAACAAATTGATCGACTCGCTGTTAGAGAACAACATCACCCCCATGGTGGCCTTGTATCACTTTGATCTACCTCAAGTGTTACAAGACAAGTATGATGGCTGGTTGAACGCAGATTTGGCCGATATTTTCAATGATTACGCTAGATTTTGTTTTGAAACATTCGGGGACCGAGTCAAGTGGTGGATAACAATAAACGAGCCTTGGGAGGCGGCACTGTTAGCACATGGCTTCGGAATGACTCCCCCAGGAAAGAAAGAACTTCGCTCAACCGTTTACAAAGGTAACTACAACCGATTGCTTATATCTTTTTTTCACATGTAAACAGTTCCAAGTTATTTCAAATCTCTGACCGACGAGAAAAACAGATTTTTAAAAAATGTAAATACAGGAAGAGACAAAGGAAGAGATACATTCGTGCTCAGCACGAAAATGCCGGTGGGTCACGCACGCTTCGACACAGAAGCGAGGGAGCCACGAGAGAGCACGCGCGTCGCCTTTCGCGTGCCACTCGCGCGTGACTTAACATGATATCTTCCAAATGCAGAGTTTGCTTGCGAGAAAACAAAGATTTGGTTTTATCAACTGATTTTGTAAAGTGAATTTAAACCTTCACTGCGCTTGAAAAGGCTCGCCCACAGGGCTGTACGCTTAAGCCCTACGGACGAGGTCGTGGCGTTTCGCGTGTTCGAGGGCCAGTCCTTTATCAGAGAAAATTCCCTAGCCCTAGCCCTAAACGCCCTAGCCTAGCCCTGATAATTGGGTGATAAACGCTGTAAAATGATTTGATATGGTTTATTTATTCATCTATTTTCTTGCTAGTTTCTTATGTCATGCTTCTTGCTCATGCCAAAGCATGGCACACCTATGATAATGAATTCCGCCCCACGCAGCGTGGGAAAGTGTCAATAATTCTAAACGTGCACTGGGGGGAACCCAAGACGAACACGCAAGCTGACATAGACGCTGCTGAACGGAGTCTTGAGTGGTGGCTCGGATGGTTTGCTCATCCTGTCTACGTAAATGGAGACTGGCCTGACATCATGAAGACGACGGTCAAGAAGAACAGTGAAGCTAAGGGAATTCCAAACAGGTATTAAAGATATCCTGGGCGTAGCTAGAATTTTTCCAGTGGGGGTGCAGTGGTTACCAGATTGTCATGTCGATATTCCTCGGGGGGTACTCCCCTGTAAAAGTGACGGTGGTGCTCGTCGGAAAATTTCGAGAGCACCCCTAAAAGGTACTAGAATCTTGTTTTATGGGCGTGTCCCAAATTCATTTCCACCCCTAAGAGGTACCAATTCAGCAGCAGCAAATTATATAACTGGCACTGAAAATTTTAATAGTAATAAAGATAACTTTCGAACACTTTCCTCTCAATTACTTTTTGAAAGTTTTGTGATAAATCTTACCGAGACAACTCTGGCAGCAGTCATTTTAGGTTTAAGCACCCTAAGCGGTACCCGGATCCAAAAATTAAAACCCCTAAAAGGTACGACGAGCACCCCATCATTTTTCTAGGGGAGTAAACCCCCTTTCCCCCCGGCGACATTCATGCTGTGTCAGATCGTAAAAGTGGCTTTTCCTTTCCGAAATCAGCGAGAGGAGCCTACAAAATGTATATATAGATAAGTCAAGCGGCGAGAGGGACCGAACGCGTTATCAGTATAAACCATATTTTAGCTTATACAAGAGCTTCTGACGAAAATACGTACGTTGATATACAAGGAAATTTTAAACCAAGTGCTCTCATACCTTGGTTTACCGAGAGAGGTATCGTGCTTCAAAGTGAGTGAATTTTATAATTTTAGCTTGGACTTTAGTTGATCAATTTTCTGGCGTTTTTGCGAAAAAAAGAAGGGATACCTTTCACAAAGTAAAAGGTTGGAGGGGTTCGCGGGCACCCCAGTATACCTCCCAGCTTCGCTGCCATGGACGAGGTTTGAACACTTTGTATTTGAAGCAGCTAATAAACCACATGGTCTGTAACATAAGATTTTACTCTTCTCCACGTCACCTGCTTCGGTTTTAATCGCCCGTTCAAATGTTTGTTATGTCAGACTTCCCGAGTTTACCGAGGCAGAGAAGCTGCTTATCAAAGGGACAGCAGATTTCTTCGCTCTGAACGCCTATAGTGCTTTCCTTATCGAAAACCAGGAATACCCACCTGATGTGGACTGGAACTACATGACTGATCAGAGAATGAAAACCACTGCTGATCCATCTTGGCAAAGAGGTACATTTCATTTCTCATTGATCCATTTCATTTCTTTCCATTCAGACTGTTAATAAGCTTCGCACTCCAACACGCACAAACGATTAAGTCCCTTTCAATATGTAACTGGTATTATTATATGACTGGATCCGCGAGCGGGCAAGATGAGTCAATCATGTGGTGTGATTGGCTACCTGAGAGGGGCAAGATGGGCTCTTCTTGCCTGCTTCCCGTTTCCAGTGTAAGGGAGTGCGTTCAAACTATATCTATCGTCCCAGACCCTCTCCCCTTTGGTAAGTTGTTGATAATGTCATTCGCCCCTGCGAAATCTGAGGGGATGCAGATACGTGTCTCAAGATCTCTTCAGTCAATAATGGTTTGAACCCCACTCAATGAAGTCTGTCACGCGTTCGCCAAAAGAACCTGATTTCCAGTCATATTCATCTGACTGCTGTCTGCGAGAAGTGTGAATGCAAGCACACAATAACCATACCCTAGTCGGCTTTATAGCTCAGTTAGTGGAATGGTACGTGTGCAGCGCAATTACACGAAGAAATGGCTTGGTTCAGGTTTCAGCCTGAACAAATGATAGCAGTTGTGTCAGTTAAGCGAGGCATGTGGCACCACCGTTGAAAGAAAATAAGTATAATTTGTGTGTGTAAGGAAACTTATTCTCATATGAAAGGATAAGTACCAGGACTCGCCCTGAAAACGAGGCTTGAATAATTCGATAAATGGCCTAGCATTGTTTTGTGTAAAAAGCAATTTCAACGACAAAATACGCAATTCAAAATACCCTTTGGTCATCTTTCCATTGTAAAACTGCTTATAACTGCAACGAGGGCTTCTTTTTCCCATTATTTCAATTAAGCTTACATATGTACATGTAGTTAACTGAAGATACTGGCAAATTGTTTTCAGGTTCGAAACTTTAAGTTTCGAAACTGTAACCTTAAATGTAACAAGGAAGCATCGCTTTCTCTTGTCGAAACTTGGCCTGATACTTTACTGTAGGCTCTGCCTCTCAGTTAACTATTGTGATTCAAAAGTGATAGTTCATGCACCTTCTAATTGACTTCTTCAAGTCGTTTATACAAAGGATCATGGCTTACAATAGAACCTCATGCAGTATAACAAGCTCACTCATGGAGTGGGAAAGGGCGTGGGAAAATATGTATTACTGTTTTTGTGTATGTATGTGTAAGAAGGGGACGGGGGGAAGCTCGATGCATACATTATTTCACAGCTTGCGTGAAAAATATATTTGGTTTTATCGTGGTCACTTGGCTCTACATAAGGACAACGTTTTCCTCTGTAGGTGCCACTGTATGGATGTACAGCACTCCATGGGCCCTACGCAAGCTGCTAAAATGGGTAAAGGATCATTATAATGACCCTGAGATCATTGTCACGGAAAATGGTTTTTGCATCGATGGAGAAGACCAACTGACTGGTGAAGCCGCCTTGAATGACACGCTACGCGTGGATTTCTTGACTTCTTACACCAACGAAGCATTAAAGGCAATCCGCTTGGATGGGGTGCGACTGAAGGGCTATTTCTACTGGTCTTTTCTCGATAATTTTGAATGGATGGAAGGATTTCACATTCGATTTGGCATTCACCACGTAGATTTTGACGATCCTAATCGACCCCGCACTCCCAAGCGGTCTGCAGAGGTATATAAAGAGATTATTCGTAACAATGGTTTTCCAAAGAAACCACAAAAGTCGGAGTTGTAGAAAAATGGTGATTCCTGTGCTCCTGTCCATAGCTATCCTCTACTCCGCAGTATCCCCACCAGCCCGGAGACAGAGTACATGGTTCACAGAGTACGTGAATCACAGCGTGTTACTGAAATCAATCTAAAAGCGCCAAAATCACTCTCAGCCAATGAATGCAGAGTGAATATATATTGTACATTATATAATTACAACTATTTATATTAGTGTTATTGTAATGACACCGTTCCTTAACCATTTGTTAAGAGCCAATATGGCTTTGCCTAAATCAGTATTACATTACCTAAAGGTCCCTTTTACAACTGAACGTAACGATAATTAAAATAACACCCCGGAAAAGTGCGTAACTGTGGTGATAATTTGGGTAAGAAAAGTAATTAATTAACTGGTAATGATAAAAAGTGATTCAAGCCGATTTGTACTGTAAAAAAGTCGATAAAAGTAGTAGCACAGTTTGAAGAGGGTTGTAATGCGACCGTTTCCTTCTGGGTATGAGAAGAACTTTTTATGGGGAACTAGCCGGTTCTTCGCTAGCCTGCGTAGCATGGCGGTTTAGGTTGGGAGCGCTAAATAGTAAAGGCGGGCTTGCTTTAATCTCCAACTAGGCTCATACAACTTCACATTGTAGTATCGGGAAAGCACTCTCTGAATATCATTGTCACACCTTGATTTTACTCGAGTAGCAACACCATCTTCCTAACTCAAATTAATGCTTACGTAAGTCTTCTGTGATTGGTTAAAGAAGACTCATTTGCTTTGAACCTTCGAGTTTTAACCCGAATTTTCACTATGAAGCTTGGGTTGACCAGTCAATATAAAACGAGGTGACTATTATAAAAATTACAAAGTACCTGCTTGTATACAATTTTTTTATAATAACAGAAAGGAAAATACTAAATTTACAGTTTGAAAATCTAACGTTGCTGTCGATTTACAAAGGGGGTTTCTTTGTCGATAATGGTTGGCTAAAACTTTTCCATAAATTAACTACGGACATCATCGACAAACTCAGAGGACAAATTAAAAATGCAGTTCACAGTGCAAGGCAGAATTTAGAACAATAGTTCTTTACCTACAAAAACACCTATAAAATCACTTAAGTCTAATTAAAGTTATCCACTGCTATGAAATCCGGTAAGAAAAGTCAAGAAAACGCGCCAAAAATTGTTAAATATGAGTAAGGTAGTCATTGTATGAAAAACATGGACGAAGGGCCAAATTGAGGTCAAAAAATGATAAGCTGAACAAAGTGCGCAACTCAATCCAGGCTTTGTCATGTATCAAAAACTCTAATTAAAAATAGTTTCAATAAAGAAATGTGACAGCGGAGATGCACCAAAATGGAACATCCGCTTTACACCGAATTCATGTCAGAACAAGGTATCTATGTAATCACAAGTTCAAGTAACCAGATTAAAACATAAAGATCATGAAATTAAAGAACGAGAAAAATCAAAGCTACTGATCAGAGTTACTAAACCAACTTGGTCGTTAAATTGTACTTTTGCGGCAATCGCGGAAGTGGCTATTTAACGAACACAACTCTCTTAACAACCAGTTTCTTTAAAGAAGTGACAAGGGAATTGAACTGGAAACCAACTATTTTCTCACGTCAGGAGAGGATAGGGCTTCATCAGCATTATTCTGTGAGAGTTAACCATTGCAAGAAAAGCGTCAAATTATTTCCCAATGACACACATAAGATATATCTCATTTCAAGTTTAATATCCGAAATAAATTCCAAACACCAAATAAAATTCTCTTAACAATTTGTTTTTTACTTGAAATAAATACCTACGAATATTTGTCATCGCTAGCAATTTTTATCATTTAACATGGGAGAAAATTAGGCTAAAGTTAATATGGGGTTTTTCTTACTTTATCACCAATCACATGATGAAAAAAACGATTTATTTAAAGAAAAAAGGCAAAATAATGGATCTTCAATCTTGGACAAAACAGACAAAGGTTGGAGAAGGAAACGACGCTTTTTGGCGGTCGGTTGATGTTTGACTTCGACCCTAAAATTCCATGTTATTGTTCCTACTTTACAATCTTGTCGCTTTGGTTTGGTTGCTTGGTAAAGTTACAACTGGGTCAGAACAACGCATGAAGTTCTTTTCAAGGGAAAAAATTTAGAGAACCTCTGTAACCAGGATTCAAGTCTGGGGGAACCTTTTAAGTTGTATACCTTGGGCTGAGCTAACCTTTTAAGGACATAAAGACCCTCTCGTATCCTCTTCACTTCGCAATTAAAAGTAGACCCCGCATATGTGTAGCCTGTGAAAACAGCCGCCTTCTCCTCGCTCTTCGCTTTCCCAGCGGCAAGGAGAAAAAGCTGTTTTCGCAGGCTATTGTACCACATATCTAGACTGTCCGCAGTCGGTGTCCCTGCCCAGATTATATTGTTTGGACCTTCTTTAGCCCGGAAATGAGGACTATTTTAACCCTGTTAACAACAATTTGTCGAGAAGCTTGTTTTACAATTATCGATGAACGACACGCGAATTGAACAGACTGTTAACCTTGTTAATTATTTTTATCTGAGTTTTGGCGCCTTTACGATGGCGTGGAGTCCGAGTTATGGAGGGGAATACTGGACAAAAATGTTATTAGATCATTTAATATATCGAATTTGTCTGTATACTATCTTATGGTCCCCGGTATGCTGTTATGTCGTACTTGGTGATGTTGTATTGTAACCAGAGCACTGTTATATCGTACTCGGTAACCTAATATCGTAACCAGAATAGTATTGTATCGTAGTCCAATGCTGATGTATCACCTAGTAGCCATAGATCGTAACTTGTACGCTGTTGTTTCGTACCGTGGGAACCTGATATCGTAACCTGAATGATCTTGTATCGTACCCGGTAAACTTATATCGTAACCTGAATGTTGTTGTATCGTACCCGGTAAACTTATATCGTAATCTGAATGATGTTGTATCGTACCCTGTAACCATATATGGTATCCAGGAAATTGTTATGTCGTACACCGCGACTGTATATTATAGCCGGGATGCTGGTATGTCGTACCTGACGATGTCGTAACTATCTTTCAAGTCGTACAAGGTGAAAATATGGTCAGTGGCTTTCCATTGACTGTTTATATATCTAGCCGAATTTTTGAAAACATACCTGAAAAAGGGCCAGATTATTCGCACAGGAACCTGGTCATGTCTGCCTTTAGTTTGTCATGTCAAATTGTTGTAATGTTTGAGGCCCATTGGCCAATGAAAGCATTCCCCTCAAGCACGTGCTAGGCTGGGGGGGTGGAGGAAGTCAGGGGGGTGATTTAACCTTGAATTCTCTGCTTAGAATTTGGTTAAGTCTCAAGCATCCCCCATCACTTAGGGCCTTTAAGCAGCTAGAGTGTATGGCCAAGGCCAGAGTGTTTTTTTGATGGACTTGAATGTTTCTTTTCCTAATCAGGAACCAAGAAGAGAGTCACCTTAAGAGAACCATGGGTATATTTGCTTTAGTTGAGTCAGTTTAAGGTGTGTGCGCTCCAGGAGTCCGATGGTACGGTTTTCATAAATCCGGCTAGATATATATATATTGAGCTTGCTATCATAGGGTGCTTTTAATATATGTTTAAGGTACTTTACTTTCCTGAGGTGCTTTACGTGCTTCTGGTGCTTTACTTTCTTGCGTTCCTTTCATTGCTTGAGGTGCTTTGCTTGCTTCGGATGCTTCACTTGTTTGAGGGGGTGCTTGGGTTTTCTTGTTTGAGGTGCCTTACTTGATTGAGGTTTTTTTTACTTGCTTGTGGTGCTTTGCAAACTAAGGAATATTCGGGACATATTATGGAGCCTTACATGAGACACTAACCCCATTTTTGACAGAAAATGTACCACTTTCATATTAATGTTTTTTTTATTGACAAATGATGCCCTTTTCACAAACCTAGTTTAGAACTTTGCATTCCTTTCAACTGCTGTAAATGCGCTGTCTTTTAGATACGAGATAATTCGAAAACCAGAACATTTTTCGCGACATTTTTACAGCGATATATTTCCTGGATACCATCTATGGTTACCGGGTACGATACAACAACATTCAGGTTACGATGTAAATTTACGGGGTACGATACAACATCATTCAGGTTACGACATCAAGTTACCGAGTACGAAACAACAGCATACAAGTCGATATAATGCACCTTACGATACGATCCGTTAACATTTTGTCCAGTATTCCCCTCCATACCGAGTTTTCAAGGACCTTAATAGCTTTCGTCACACGCGGAAAAAATGCAAAATTTTCTAGTGCCGCGTTTCCGTTAACATGATACGTGACGTTCCATATGTTAATTTTGGACACGATTGAGCGACCGCGCATATAATTTGGACATGTAATGAACGTTGCATGCTTGCAGGCATCACATGACATTTATCTTCAATACTCGAGGCTCCAAGGAGCCCAAAGAGTAAAAATATTACAAGCTTCACGAGGAGAATCTAAGCTAGCGAAATATGATCGTGTCACCGTTAATACTTTGTTGTGGGGCGTTCTTCAACCTCTATGTTATGTTCTATTGTTATCAATGTTCAAGATGGCGGTCCCTTAATAACTTAAAGTACTTCATCGTCTTTCAAACGATTGTTAACACTGGAAATCTGTTTGTTCATCTGGTCTTGCTGCTTCGAGATGAGCTTAACCCTGTAACTGATCTTACACGTGTTGAGGACCACACAATTTGCGATATACTACCAAATATCACTGCGTGTTTTACATCGTTATCAGTGTTTAACCTCACGGCATTTGTTGTCGTGCGTTACCTAAAAACAGAACGACGGTGGACATTCCCGGCGTTCAAAATCGCCCTGGCATTTGCGGGAATTGTGCTGTCATCTGGGCTATTGTTATCTCCAGCTCTAAGAAATTTGTACCATAAAATGCCAGTGTTAAAATGCAACGGATGTTACTGTCCTTCTCCAGGGGTTAGCTGGGAGGCTAATTTCGACGTGTGGCTTTATGGTTATATGGTAATCATGTTACAATTTGTGGTTCCAGCAATAATTCTACTAACTGCTGTTCTTCGTGCAGTAGCGAAACATTTAGAAGAAACACGATTGTTGAGCAACAGCGGCGGCGATTACCAACCGAAATGCGGTCTGAAAAACATAAACGTCGTTACTTTAGCGACCTTTCTTGTTATAACCTTTGTGCTGCCCGTTCGAGGCGTGCGATTCGTGGCCGGAGAACACTTGTTTCCTGGCGGAAGATCGTTCGTTGAGATCGATCTTTTGAACTCGGTGTTTTATATTTTAGAAGTTTCTTGGGCGGGATTTACTGCTGTTTTGCCAGCCTGTTTAAAGAGCTTTATTGACAATGAGTTATCATGGTCGAATAAAAAGGATTCTAAAGGCAGCCCGTGTTACCAAAATGGAAAGATGTATATTCAGGCTCTAGCCGAGTTAGAACTATGGGAATAACTTACAACAACAGCCTTTTAACGTAATTAACCTTTTTTAAAATGCAAAACATGGTCTCATTCAACTCTGCCCACAAACTGCGTCAATTCACGCGATCACAATATCACGCAATCAGGCATAAACCCACACTTTTTAAGAATTAAATCTGGCCTTCCAATTTAATCCGTAATCATAAGCAACTGGCGTTTATTCACGTAATCATTCTAGTTATATTTTTTGATTCTGCTAAGGATATGATTATTGAAGGCGAATTGAAGCGAACATCTGTTGGCGTCAATGGCTTTGTTAGTTTTAAGAATGACAGCAATATTGCCGTTCGAACATTCAAGAGGAATAAACTTGCCTTTTATTTCGGCAAAAGATAGCTAAGGTAAGCGACCCGTAAATGAACGTAACAGATCTCCTTATATTAGCTCGTATGTTTTGTTTTTCGCTCAATGAAGGTCCCAGAATTTGAAGAGAAACATTCCTCTTGAATATTATATCACGTGACGTTCATTGAAAACAAACTCACGAACTAAAGAGTTCTGTTTATCCGTTACTCGTTCCCTTGTATCGCTTTATTTACAACTTGAATAATTGCTCCTCTTGCTCTTTTTTTTTTCCTAAATTAACCTCATCTCATTGTTGTCAGCGTTCATTTTAATACAAGTTAGAGTTTTTTGTGCGATTTAAATTTATGTACGTATTTCAATAATTTGTAATGGAAATTAAAATGGGAAAATAAAAAGTAATAAAGCTATTCTCCATGCATGAAAACAATATTAAAGCAAAGGTTGTCAGTGGGTTGCCAGGCTGTTATTTACTCCCAATAGCGCCTTTCAATTTGAAAATAGAGTCAAGATAGCGAACAAATTTTATTTTGTAAAGTGCTCAAAAACAGATGGTACCATGTGAAAGCTGCCCACGAGGTTTCAAGTGAATGATCACATCATAGGATTTTATCCACAGACTCAACAGTTGGAACTACATAATAAATAGTACCACGTGAAACTATTGCTGAAGAGGTTTTATTTGAATGGTCATACCATAGGATTTCGTTTACAGACTCAAAAGTTAACACAACATAAATAACTAAATACTCCCATAGTTAGTAACGGATCATACTATGCAAAAATATTACTGAAGAGGTTTGATTTGAAAAGCCTTGAATGGCTGCACCATAGTATTTCGACCATAGACTCAAACATTAATGACTTGCTTCATTTCCGCTTGTGACGTTCTCAATAGTACTCTTTTTAAGTCTTTTCATGATATTTGAATAATATTTGGGTGATTTTACACCAAGCTTTCCATGCAGTGAAACGTCATTTCACGTGGCCTGGAATGGGAAAACAAGCAAACCTGGGGTCAATTTTATAAAACTTTTTATAAGTGTAGCTACTGTTTTTAGACTATAAAACAATGGCTAGACTTGTAAATTACATTCATTAAATTGACCCCAAC
Source organism: Porites lutea (assembly GCF_958299795.1). Lineage (NCBI taxonomy): Eukaryota > Metazoa > Cnidaria > Anthozoa > Scleractinia > Poritidae > Porites > Porites lutea. The sequence goes on from NC_133206.1 coordinate 34,650,884, forward strand.
TGAGCTAGAGCTCAGAGGGGTAGAAAAGAGTCAAGGTGTTTGTTTTGCGTCGTTTTGCAATTGGATGTAATGTATAAAGTCGTCCCAAGAGAAATCGAAGACAATGGTTATGCCTTTTTTTTGGGGGGGGGGGGAGGAAGGGGGGGCCAACAAGGTGCCTCATACTCTACGTAAAAATGATGAATAAAGAGAACTTGTAATGCGCAAAAAAGCGCACAACTGGGGAGAGACGCTTGAGACGCGCGCGCGTTGCGCTCGTAAGACTCTTACGCCACGCTTTACCGATTTCTTTACTGATTTTGAGAAAAAAACCGACTGTTTTGCAGTCTAGAAAAACTCCCTTACTTTATTCCAAGAACTGAAATTCTGAGACTTGGCAAGAACTTTGGACCAACAGGTTACGGGTTTCGACAAGGTGCAGGAACCCTTACCAACACAAAATGAAGATAATGGTTTAATTCCACATTGTAGTTAATTGTTTCTTGACCTGGGCAAGTGCGAATAAATGAAGTTCTTAAACCGGAAAGTGTTAGTATCTCTGATAAAGAACATTGAAAGTCTAAGAACCATTGGCAACAGTCTGAAACTTCAGTAGAAAACGCAATTAAGTGCAAAAGCAATCAACTGTTCTTTGGCTGTCTTCAAGATAATGTTTGCTTCCCCTTTAAGTCGTATTTTGAAAGACTGGATCATTCAAAGACTGCAAGAAACAATGGTTTTTAGTAAAATTGCCTGAAGTCCTTCTCGAATTTGGGAAAAGGGTTTTTAAATGAACTCCCGATTGGATCGATCCTTAACTTCGAGAATTGTATTTAAGAAAGCACTTAAAGCACACTTTATTTAGTCTATGAAACGTTCATCGTTTTAACCACAGTATAGAGCGTTTTCACTCACGTAGCAAGCATCTAAGCAAATTTATTGGGACAAAAGAAGGCGTTTACATGAGAAAAGAGTTCAACTTCCAAAGGATTTTCTTTGTACACCAACATGGCCGCCGTTTCATTGTTTTGGAACACTAATATGGCCGCCGTGACGTCATGTGAAAAGGCTCCATAGTTACAATCTTTTAGCACTTGATCTTATGGTAACAGCATTCTATCGTATCCTATTTTTATCTTTTTTTTAATTTTTATTTGTTTATTTATTTATTTGTCTGTTCATTACAGGACCCCATTGACAACAGTGTTTTTATACACTGATGGCATTTTATCCTGTTAAAATATTCGCTATTATTATTATTATTATTATTATTATTATTATTAAAGAATTAGGAATTTGGGAATACGGAATTTTATTATTTTTAACTTGTTTTCTTTTTAATATCAGAGACGGATAGTTCTCTTTTATAATTACTTAATTTAAAACTCTGGACTGCCTGCAAGAGTCATTGACCGCATCTGAGCCGCAAGGAATGTATTTGCGAAATCGTTATTGACACAGTGACTGCTATTTTTATGATTTATATAATTCTCAATGTTATATAGTGCTTAATTCTAACTTCAGATATTTCTGTAAATTATGTACATATCTTTTTAAAGATCATCATTATTATCATTATTATTATTATTATTACTATTATTATTTCAAAAGTAGGATGGGTTTGATCGTCCGGGTGAACGTAGTCCTGAATAGGACCGTTGTTGATGACAGTAACTGACGTTTCGACAACCTGTGCGGTAGTCAAGTGAGTTGTATCACGTCAGTTGATGGTACTATACTCTGGTTATTGATCTGATTGGTCAATTACGTCGCGATGTTACTGGTCGTTTGTCAGTTAAGCCGTGATGTTATTGGCTATGAAGACTCGTAATCAGTAATTGGTGCGTTTCGATCCGTCTATTGTCACAGTTAAACAGTCGTCTATTGTTGGTCAAATTGTCAGTTCTCCAGTCGTTCTCTCGTAGTTAGTTTTGCTTGATCTCGTCAATAAGTCGTTTGTACGGCGCTGGTAACTGTTGGCTACGATTCAGTGGCGTTTGTTCTAAGTTAGTAAACCAGCTTTCTAAAGTAAGACGTTGATAGTAGTCTGTAGAATACGTTATACATGTCGCAGAGTCCCAGTCAATTTGATGTTTCGTCTTTAAATGGTGCTCAGCAATGTGATTGTTGACGTCACCATTCCTCGTCGCTCGTTTCCTGACTCGTTTGTGTTCGGTCAGTCGCGTGCTTAGGTTTCTGACGGTTTCACCAATGTAAGAAGCCTGGCAGTCGCAGCATTCGATCTTGTACACTGCTCCCTATCTGTCCTCTGGTTTGTCTTAACATTAGTAAGCAGTCGCTGTAAAGTGGTTATCGGTTTGTGTGCAACACGTATATTGTAAGGTTGTAATATACGTGCAGTAGTTTCAGAGGTGCCTCTGATGTACGGTATAGTCGCTGTCGTAACAGGGCCAGAGTTGGTCTGAGTGTTGGAATCAGTGTTACTGTGAGCGTTCCGTCTAAAAAAGTCCGTGTTGTAATTGTTGTTACTAAAAACATTGTTAAGATAATCAGCCGTATGTAAAGGAATGCGGATTCCGGAGCCCGGAAAAATATGAATCGTGAGCATTGGAATCCGGAATACAGCTCAAGGAATACGGAATCCCACTAACGATTGAAATCCAATGAAAAAGACTGGAATCAAGTACCTGGAATCCGGAATCCACGGAGTGGAATCTGGAATCCAAAGACTATCTTTTCTATCTCGGATTCCTTTCCATGGGGCGACATGACTGGATGAGAGCGAGGGACAATGAAAAAGCGATTGGCTCTGACGAAGCGCTCCAAAAGTCAGCTTTTCAATCCTCCATTAACAGGCAATGTACTTTATCAACTAAGTTGCCAAATCCAATATTTTATTTATCCAGCAGCCGGTTTGCTAAACAAGCGGAAATGGAAACATCCGTATATATATATCTTATTTTCTAGGCAAAACAAAAATAATGCGATATAAGAGCAACATGATGCGAATTCGAACAGAAATGTTGCGATTTAGAACCAAAAAAACTAAAATTCGTAAACAGTGTAAGTCATACTACTAAGAGCCAGTCAGTTTGCTAAGATATAAAGTAATTTCAAAATAGGTGTAATAAAATATTAAATTTTGCGATAAAATTCTGTCGCATTTCATTTCCGAAAGCTTTAAATTTCACGATTTTTTTATATCGTCAAAAAATGCCAAAATGTAAGATTTATGTAGTCCATTTCTGTATTGTAAACGGTAGATTGGTTTTATCGACTAGATTAGGGATATTCAACTTGGTTAGTTACGTAATCTAACTACTATTACCGTAGTGAGCTGCAAAGCACTTAAGAGAAAGGAACTATACAGCCATGTTGTGCTTTAAAATGTAATCGGCGAGGAATATCATTTGTCAGCTACACCCTCTAAAGAAATGTTTTTGGTTTTAACTCAACTGTTCCGTTGCGTTCGCGCGTTAATCTCGGCCCTTGTTGTAATGAAAACAACTGTTACAAGAGCAATAAACTATTTGTAATTCCAAGACCTATAGGGAACCGGTTTGCCCTCAATCAGCTAACGAAATGATCTTTCACTTATTAGAACTTCATAATTAATTTGACGTGGTTGTTTGTTAGTTTCACGTCACTTCTACTACTAGGTATTATCAAGACAAAATCATACGTGTTTTTCAAGATGAGGGCACATTGGAATGGCTATAATAACAAAGGTGGTACGTTTCATGTCTACCTGAACCGGACTGCAAACAGCTTTGACAACCGTTCCTGCTATGCTCTAAACGTAATAGCTAATCGCATTTTCCCTTCTAAAAATTAAATTATTAACCGTTTAGAGTTGGACATGTAAACATTAGGAAGAACATGATATAAAAGCCAATACAATTCTGGAACTCACTCAAAAGACTGTTTAGCAATGTTTGACTTGCAGCTAATTGTTGCCATGGTAAACCCGACATCAAATTTTGCACAATGTCCTTGTTCAATACAGACGCTATTTAGTTATAACAGGTCACCCAGTCATCATATAATACGATTCTTTCATTATGTAACACGATCAGTCTTACTTTTAAACGGCAAGACTAGGGTTGAAAGTCAAGATTATTGATTTATGCGAGCTTGTTATTGACCACAAATATATCATGTACTTTTAGTAATGAGTTTTCAAGCCGAGTTCGCACAAAACAAAAACAACATGGACCTTACTTCGTACGAGTTTATGACCAAGACAAGACCTTGGAAGTTGGGGTGGAAGGATGGGATGAGAAGAATGCCCCCTGCTTGTACCCATGTCACGTGTTCTTGGAATGTGGACGAGTGAATTAAAAAACGTTACAGAGACTGTTAAGTACTAAGAACACTTGATAAGGGTTAACTTAAACCGCCCTTTTAAATTCTTCAAATTGTGAAACCTATGGGAGAGGGACCAGCTCATCTTCCGCATCAACCAACCGCTTTATTGAGGACAATACCGCGCCATCAAAGACAATCTGGTCTGGCTATCATGTGTAGATATTGTATCTATGGGTACTAAATAAGCAACGCGTGCGCGGAAAAAAATAGGGTATGGAACCAATATTCAAATTATTTCACCCGTTGAAAATGAGCTAATATTTAACCATGCAAACAGCGTGTTTATTAATGAATGATCTCTGGACACACCACTCCTGCAAAATTACATTTTTATTTCATAAGTCTGCACTCCATTTAGTTCGTTATGAAGTTGGAAAACTAGGGACAGAACTGTTTTCATTTGAAGAATGTTTTGCTCTGTAAAATATGTTTACGTTTCAAAATCTCGGTCAAAGAACTTTTAACACTAGAAGCAATATACAGTGGTTCCAGAAATAACAGCAATGACGCGATGCTTAGTGCTGTGGCCAAATGTTAGTTTTAAACGGCAAGACTACGGTTGAAAGTCAAGATTATTGATGCGAGCTTGTTATTGACAACAAACATATTGATGAAATGACCATGCTCTTTATTCAGATAACAGATAATTTTCCATACAAGACTGATTCCGCCTAAAAGTTGAGATCCATTCCGAGATACTGAAATCCGTTCCGAACTAGATAAAGGAAAACACTGAATGAATGAATGATCCGATTACACATCTTCTCACGCCTATTTGTCACGTGTTCTCGAGCTATCTCGGCCCAGTCCTATCTTGTTTACAACACATATCATGTATTTTTAGTATTCAGTTTTCAAGCTGAGTTCACACAAAACAAAAATAACATAGACCTTCCTTCGTACGAGTTTATGACCGAGACAACACCTTTTTTAGGGGGCAGGGGGGTTAGGGTGAGAAGAATGTCCCCTGTTTGTACCCAGCCTGGTATCAGACGTCACGTGTTCTTGGAATGTTGACGAGTGAATAAAAAAACCTTACAGAGACTATTATGTAATAAGAACATTTAATAAGGGTTACCTTCAGCCACCCTTTCAAATTCTTCAAATTGTGAAACCGCTACCATTTCATTTACCTGGTGTCTGAAAAAGGTACCCCTTTCGGGCGGAACGTCCGCGTACATGTCATTATAGGTAGTCAACCCTATGGGAGAGAGCCCAACTCATCTTCCGCATCAACCAACCGCTTTATTGAGGACAATATCGTGCCATCCAAAACAATCTACGTTTGGCTATGATTTCTAGATATTGCATCTGCGGGTACTAAATAAGCAACGCGTGCACTGAAAAATATAGGGTATGCAGCTAATATAGAAATTATTTTACTCATTCTGTGTGAATGATTAATGAATGCTCTCTGGACACGTCACTCCTACAAAATCACATTTTTATTTCATAAGTCTGCACTCCATTTAGTTCGTTATGAAGTTGGAAAACTAGTGACAGTACAGTTTTCATATCAAGAATGTTTTGCTCTCTAAAACTTGTTTACGTTTCAAAATCTCGGTCAAAGTACTTTTAACACTAGAAGCGATATACAGTGGTTCCAGAAATAACAGCAATGACGTGATGCTTAGCGCTGTGGCCAAATATTAGTTTTAAACTGCAAGACTACGGTTGAAAGTCGACATTATCGATTTACGCGAGCTTGTTATTGACCACAAATATATCATGTATTTTTAGTATTCAGTTTTCAAGCCGAGTCCGCACAAAAGAAAAACAACATAGACCTTCCCTCGTACGAGTTTATGACCAAGACAAGACCTCTTTTTGACGAAGGAGGGAGGGGGGGGGGGGTGGAGGTTAGAAGAATGCCCCCTGTTTGTACCCAGCCTTGTATCAGACGTCACGTGTTCTTGGAATGTTGACGAGTGAATTAAAAAACGTTACAGAGACTGTTATATAATAAGAACATTTAATAAGGGTTAACTTAAACCACCCTTTCAAATTAAGGTACCGCTTTCGTGCAGAACTTCCGCGTACATGTCATTGTAGGTAGTTAGCCCTATGGGAGAGAGCCCAGCTCATATTCCGCATTAACCAACCGCTTTATTGAGGACAATATCGTGCCATCAAAACAATCTACGTTTGGCTATGATTTCTAGATATTGTATCTGCGGGTACTAAATAAGCAACGCGTGCACTGAAAAATATAGGGTATGGAGCTAATATAGAAATTATTTTACTCATTCTGTGTGAATGATTAATGAATGATCTCTGGACACGTCACTCCTACAAATCACATTTGTTTTTCATAAGTCTGCACTCCTTTTAGTTCGTTATGAAGTTGGAAAACTAGTGACAGAACTGTTTTCATAGGAAGAATGTTTTGTTCTCTAAAATATGTTATAATGTTTCAAAACCTCGGTCAAAGTACTTTTAACACTAGAAACGATATACAGTGGTCCCAGAAATAACAGCAATGACGTAATGCTTAGTGCTGTGGTCAAATATTAAATACTTTAAGCGTCCCTTGCTCTGAAATAAGGGTTACCACAAATTATCCAGCGCAGCATTGCGCATCGTAGTAATCTTATGTTCGTCGACATGAATTCTCGCCTGCGCTACTACTGGTTGTTCCTTCAACTACTCTCTTTACTGTTGGTACTCGCTATAAACAAAATCAGTAAGTTAGAGGTTTCATTTCCATCCTCTCTTAAGTGGATTGTTGATCTATTTCATCTATTGTTTTGGAATATCATAGAACCTAAATTTTAACGACTTGGTGAATCACTTGAAAAGTTAGTCGTAAATTAATGAAAATACTTACCGTACCTAAGTTACAGTTTTAGTTAAATTAGTCCACTACAACGCGTCGCGTTACCAATTAGTAACTGATAAGCAAGGATAATTGCTGAGTCCCAAATGGAAGCTTATTTTCATCCGGCAGCCGATCTTTCACAGTGTAGTAAGCCTTTGACAACTGTTTTTATTTCTGATCCGTACAGCTTATAGGCAGGCACAACTTGTTCACGAATATCTTCACTTGCATTCCATAGGCGGTGATGCAACGCCAACTGATTGTCTTTATGTTTCGCACCAAAGTGGCCAAGACACACCTCAATGCGGTTCTCAGACCGAGCCGTGCCAAACTTTGCCACAAGCACTGCTGTTGGTGAGGGATGGAGGAAAGATCTGTCTGGACGGAAGGAACAGTGAGATACATCCTTACAGCTGTTTTTTCAGAGGGAGTGTTTGGAAAAACCTTGGCAAAAGTGTGGCAATATTCGGTTTGATCACAAGGGCGCACATTACATGTGATCCACGCTATGGCAATCTTATTTTTAGATATCCTGAGAATCGCCTCTTTGAATTAACTCTCTCCAACCTTGTATTCCACAGCTATGGAGTCGAGCTACTCAATGTGGCCCGTTTCAATGTATCGATATCAAGCTGCAGGTTTATAAACAGCTCCACTGTCGCAGTTGGTATAGTACAGAAAGAGTCGAGAATCTTTATAAAATCTTCCATCGTCGTTACTGACAGCGAGTTCTTGCACAATGAAGTGTCCGTCTACGCCAGGTTGTATCAAGGGTTGTTCACCTTAAGAATCTCGAGGTGTGTCTTTCAAGGCAGGAAAGGGCGTTTTAATGGAGCTTCTGGTGAAAAACACACAGAAGCAGCGGTATACATTCAGTACCAAGGATACCGGACGAACACCGCGGTATTCACAGACGGCTTAGTTACTGACTGTCTTTTTCGAGACCTTGGTCACGAAGACAATAGCTTTGCATTATCATTTCGGTCTTATGGCATCTATGACACTGGACGTTTATTAGTATCTAACAGTACCTTCCTACGCAATGAGAATGCCATGTTGGTGGTAGGCGGATTTCACGTACAGCTACGCCATGTGACAATTAATTCTACGTATGGTTATGCTTTAATGGGCGGTGGTCCTCCAAAAATAAATGCCAGGGCTCCTGATGTATCGTTATCCTTGGACCATTGCCTTCTATTAAACAATAGAATTGGAATAAGAATGGCAGCTATTAATTGCCTGAACTTCAGCACCACCTGCCCACCAGATAGCAAAATATTAGTGGTGAATAACAGTCATTTCGTCGGAGGAAACGATGCTCAAGCGTTCGGTGACGCGATCAGAGTAAAAGTGGTAACACACTTACCCTCTTTACAAAGACCTAATTTTATTAAAGGCATAGTAAAACTCGAAAACGTTACTTTTCGGGAATTTCATAACAGCGTACTCTATATACAAATGCGAAAGAATCTAACGGGCCTGATATACGTCAAGAACTGCAAGTTTCTGAATAATTCTAATTTTGTTTATCGCTTGGTAGAACAACACACTGTTGAGATGGTCTTTGATGAGGAGGACCCTCCGAAATGCCTCAAAACGAACCACAACGCGAAAAATTTGTGGAATAACAAACCTCAGTTTCCGGTGGTGTTTGAAAACAGCATATTCGAGAACAACGTTGCCATCTCGGGAGCACTGAGTTTCTTCAATGGAAATATCACTTTCAAAAATTGCACTTTCAAGGACAACGAAGGTTTAACTCTGGGTGGGCATATTAAAATGAAGATCGGTTACGGTAGACTTAACATCATTAACAGCAACTTCCTACAGTCACGTTTGAATCAACATTTCAATGCAGAGCGGAAATTTTCTTATGATGGATGCTTTTTGTATTCTGATAGTGTTGGACCGCTCATCATTAGAAACTCGTTATTTACAGCAAATATGAATAAGAAGTTCTCCCCGATCTTAGCTGTCACTAAGAGCAGTTTGATACAAGTAGATGCTACCTCTATGATTAAGTGTCCGTCTGGCAAGTGGCTCAAAATGGATATCAACAAAAATACCGAGGTTTTCAAGTTTACGAAAGTAAGCGAAAAGTGTTTGATGAAAGTCAATTATGTCAAACTCTTCTGCGAAGAGTGTTCTTCTGGATCTTATAGTCTACAGAGAGGATTTATATCTGGTTTAAATAACACTAAAGAAAATAAATGTCTCAAATGTCCATATGGAGCGTCGTGTAAAAACGGAATCATAAAAGCCGAAGAGAACTTCTGGGGCTTGGAAAACAAGTCTTCGAGTCCACCAAATCTGAAATTTTTTCACTGTCCTTCTGAATACTGCGGCAGATCAAGCCATTCCACCCACTCTTATAATCACAGTTACAACAGCTGTCATGGAAGAAGGGAAGGTGTTCTTTGTGGCAAGTGTTCTGATGGGTACAGTGAGGCACTCTATTCAACGTCGTGTAGAAATAACGATAAATGTAATAATAACTGGTTTTGGTTGGCCACTGGGATTTACGTGGTTGTCTTTGCAGTTTACATTGTCTTCAAGCCTCCCATTTTCTCGAAGCTGCTCAAGCATAGTCTCTGGTTTATGAATAAACCTGTCCGGAGTGATCAGCAGAGAACCTGCGAAGAAGATAAAGAACACGATTCTGGGTATCTAAAAATCATCTTTTATTTTCATCAAGTAGTAGAACTGGTAATGATTAAGTCTCCGGAGAAAACGTTTCATTTGGTGCCAATTATCCCTCCCATCATTGCAATTTTTAACTTCCAGGTCAAATCATTGGACGGTAGCATTGGCTGTCCATTCCCTGGTCTCACTGCCGTAACCAAGGAACTGTTCAAGTGTATGAAGTTCCTAGGAACGTTGCTTTCCATCGGTCTTATCTATGCGATTCATCGAGCCACCAGTAGGTCCCTGCACACAGCTCCACCATCAATGAAACTATACCTGGCTGTTGCTTTAGAAACACTGTTGCTTGGTTATGAAAGACTTGCTGATACATCCCTTAACCTTATGCACTGTGTTCCTGTTGAAAAAGATTGGCGTCTTTTCGTTGATGCTCATATTGCGTGTTGGCAGTGGTGGCAGTTCCTGCTGATCTCGTTCATATTGTCTTTCATCATCCCTCTCGTCCTGGTTCTCTTCTGGGGATCACTGAAACTAAGTAAAGACAAAGTAACAGCCAAGGAATTTTTAATAGCTTGCGCATTCCCTTTGCCTTGTCTTCTCATTTGGTTTTTTCGTAAATATAGAAAAAAAGATGATCAACAAATGCTTGACGCTGAAAAAGTGCACAATGCGGAAGAAATAAAGCAGGTTCTCCACGGTCCATTTCGCGGAGGCTCCAGCGAAGATCATGGCACCCTATACTGGGAAAGTGTACTGACTGGACGAAGATTGATCTTGTTGGTGATCCATACATTCGCTACTGACCCCACTATACGCTTTGTCTGCCTTAGCTGCGCAAGTGTTATTATTCTGGTCCATCACCTTACAATGAGGCCTTTTCGTGAACGCAAAGCTAACATCTGTGAAGGCTTTTCTCTGTTGAGCCTTGTTGTTATTTGCATGTTCAGTTTGACCGAAGCTACTTTTATTTCCCAGGGAATAGATCCCTCCGGCCCAAGCAAAGACCTCTTCTATGCTTTACAGTGGATTGAGATTGGCCTCCTCAGCTTGGCACCATTGGCGCTGTGCCTCCTTGTAGTTTTTTGTGCATTTTCACAAGTCGCTCGCCTGTTGTACCATTGCATCACGTACCTTTCACGTGTCATTACCCGGAAATGTTGTATTCAAGAATCGTTGATACCTCGGCCACTTTCGGTGGATTGGGACTCGGAAGACTTTCTAGTCATTGCCTAGACTCATATGCTACAGTTTTACAGTATATGCTACATTTGCGCGCGCATGCTAAGTAACTAACTGATAGGAGAGATGGAGTCCATTTTGATGGCAGCGTCCAGCTATGTGCACTAAGCTACTATTTAACTTTATGTTGATTAGATCTTTACTTTAGAAAAACGAAACTCGGCACAAAAAAGGGACAATCAGTTAAATTCCATTCACGGAGTTCTTCGCCAACCTATTTTTTTTCAAGAACTTATCACATCACACTCAAAAGGAGAAAAAAATTGTACAAAATGCAAAAAGTGATACACATAATATCAGTCTAAGTAAATAAGCTGAGTGACATGATTTAAGTAGTACGTATCGGTTGACTAACTAATTATGTTCTACAGAGACTGGGAAAAAATAGCAATTCTGAAGGAATTATCTGCAGGTGTCGGGAGTAAGAAAGCTTTTTGCTTAAGGTAATTTTTAAGGTAACCTTCGCCAACCTATTTACAAATTATCAGGCTAGTCATTTTTCCCTGTATATTAAATGAAGGGGGATTTTTCAAATAGTTCAGTTACATTTTTTTTAAGTCTTAGTCGTGAGAGTTCAAGGCGTGTGTCCTAAATTCAGAAGAAAGACTGAAGGTGGAAGAATCTTTGAGGTGACAAGTGCCTTTGAACATTGTGGAACAGTGTTCCTGTAGAATGGGTAAAAAGAACTCATTCAATATATTTTAAGACTCTCTTCTACAAACGTATTTTTGCACAAATATAAATATTAATTAATACTTGATTTCAGCTGATGCAGAACTGCTGTCAGAGTGTTCAATAGAGGGACTAGAGCGAGAATACCAGAAGTACAATGTTTTATCAACTGAACTTGGTTTGACTAGGCATTAAATTACTATATAGTTTTGCCCGGACTACACGGTGGTGTAGCACTCTTCAGATGACAGGCCATTTTATCTGAAGAGTGCTACACCATCGTGTAGTCAGGCAAAACTATATAGTAATAAAATGCCTAGTCAACCCTTCAGTTGATAAAACACTGTATTTCTGATAAACATTAATTAGTTTAGTTTTTCACGCAGTGTAATTTTAATTCCTATTGCACGAAGTCAACTTTATTTTAATTCTATAGTAGTACTTTGTCTGTGGTTTTTGTGATTTTTTAAATTTTTTAGTTGTAGTTTAATGTCGAGGGCCATGAGAATTGACCAAATGTAACCCTCGTTGAATAATGAAGAAAGCCACAGCGTTTTATTATCATTTTTGTAAAAAGTTCATCTGGGCTGCTTCATACTTGCAAATAAACCTTATATGGGTCGTGCTTATAAACATTCTGCAGCTGTTCCTATGAATCAGTACTTTAACCTTTAGCTAAGTCCTAAGCTTTCCGGGCCTTGCTGGTGCTGCGTATTTGCATGCTGACTTGGCCTACCCCATGCACCACCAAACCGGGATCAATACCAACAACAGTGAACCGAATATCATGATATAGTGGCGGATCCATGGGAGGAACCCGGGGGGCGCCCCCCCCCCTTTATTCTTAGACCAAAATGAGGCCCGAAGGAGGACCAAAAAAGTTTTTTTTGGGAGACCGCTCCCCCCCTGTCTAAGAGTGTGGATGACCCCCCCTTATCTCAAGGTCTGGATCGGGCATTGTGATATAAGCTATTATGTGAAAATAAGGCTAGCTAAATTAACGCTGCTTGTGCGCCACCATTGCTAATTGGTTTTACCGAGAATCATTCTTCAATTTCCAGTGTACTCTTAATGCATTTTTTACTTAATTGATTAAACATTTGGGAAATTATTCTGTGTAACATTCCTAAACATCTTCAAATGTAGTTTACAACCATTTCGGCCTTTTCGCCAACCAACTTTCTATTTTGATAAATACTTCCTGTTAACGCTGAAGCGGGTTATTGCCCTTAGCGTTCTGTGAAGGTAATCATACTTCATGGTGAAACAAAAATTGGAGTCAAGAAGTGTATTTAACCAAAGACTCATATTCCACTCATGCACCAAACGCTGCTAACTAACCTTAAATTGTACCACAGGCTCGCTGTTGCCAGCGTAACCCCGTTATAAAATCTTGTAAATTGCGTTTGTTCAATACAGACACTGTACTGTGATCAGAAATCGCGAAGCACTCACCATAAAATACGAATATAATTTTTAAGTGATTTGTGGGCCTGTTATTTGTCTGCAAATATATACATTGAAGTATAATTCAGTTCTATAGTGAGGAGTACAGAAAACAAAACCAAAACAATTTATAACTATGAGTTTACCATCAAAAACTCGATATTTTTCGGGGTGGGGTGAGTATATTGTCCCCTTCTTGTGCCCAGCCTTGTATGATCAGACTGTCACGTGTTCATGGAATGTTATCTATTTGCCTCAACAGGAAGCGAACCATAAAACGTCAACGAAAGTCGTCGATAATAAGAACATCTTATAACGTTCAAATTACGCCAAGTCAGTAAGATGATGCGAATGCGCTCTTGAAAAAAATCAATGACGACAGGACGTGTTAAAAAAGTGGCTTCTTACTAGAGAAGCACAAACTACTCTCCTATATCAGCAGTCCACTGAAAACACTGTATCTTATCATGAATAATTTGACTTTCTCAAGTCGCCCGCCTGTTGTACCACTTCATCACGCAAGCTGAAAGCGGTCAGCGGTCAGCGATGATGACGGCCGCGTATTTTGAAGCTGGCTAGTTTAGTATTATTTGCTGCCTTTTTTGTGTGTTTAAATAATTAAGTTTTTCGTGTAAGAGTTCCTGTTGGTGTCTTTTATTTGAATATGTCAAAGAAAGGAACGATCTCCCCCTTTGTATTCGCAATAAATCCTCGAAAATCCTGTTCAAAAAGGCACTTAAAAATATTATCTTGCTCAATATTGACTTGTGTGCGTGTGTGTGTGCGTGCGTGCGTGTTTGTGTTTTAATGAATAACAAAGCTATAATAGAATAAAGTCAATCTTGTTAGAGGGCCATAATTAGTTTTACTATAATATGCCCTTCTCCATTCTATAATGTCTTTTTTTTTTCTTATGTACACGTAGTTTAAACAACCTATGTACTAATTAATATTGTACAACTAATGTATTATCCATAGGATGGAGTAAAAATAAAATACAAAATACAAATACACTTCATCACGTATTGAAGAGTCTGAAGAGTCGTCGACTCGTCGGCTATTTGTGGGGGATCAACTGGGACTCGGAAGACTTTCAAGCCATTGCATAAATTAATCAGTTTTACTGTTTATGCTATATGGAGTGGCATCCTATCTGACAGAGAGGAGAGATGGCGTCCATTTTTATGTCAGCGTCCAACTATGTGCACCAAGCTGCTACTTAACTTTAAGTTGATTAGATTTTGACTTCAGAAAAACGTAAAGCAGCACAAAAGAAGGTAAAGCAAGATAATGTATCGCCATTCGCGAAGTTCGGCACCCCTTTTTTTTTTACATGACACTAAAAAAAAAAAAGAAAAGAAAAATACTGCAAAATGCAAATAAAGTGATATAAATCAGTTAAGGGCTGTTTTTTAATAACGAATGGGGGTATAGCTGAGGTACATATTTTTTTAAGTCTTAGCCGTGAGAGTTCCAAGACGTGTGTCCTTAAATTCAGAAGAGAGACCAAAGGTGGAAGAATCTTTGAGGTGACAAGTGCAAGATTGTGGAACTGTATTCCCGTAGAATGGGTAAAAAATCTCGTTCAATTCATTTTGAGACTACTATCTACAAACATATTTTGCCCAAATATATAAATGTTAATTAATCTAGTAATTCTAGTTTTTCACACAGAGTAACTTTAATTCTTAATGTACGAAGTCAGCTTTATTTTAATTCCAGTAGTGCTTTGTCAATAAATGTGCGATTTTTTGCAAAATCTTTAGTTGTAGTTTAATGTTGATGGCCATGAGAAATGGCATATGTAACCCTCGTTCGAAAAAGAAAGAAGCCACAGCGTTTATTGTTTTTGCAAAAACATCCTCGGGGCTGTGAAAGCTTCGCAGATATGGTACTGCTAAAACATTTTCAAACTTTTCATCTGAATGATACTTAAAACTGAACTTAAGTTATAGCTTTCCTTACTGGTGTCGCTTGTTCTCGTGCTGGCCTGGCCCATCCAATGCACCACCAAACCTGGAGCAATAATACCAACAACAGAGAATCTCAGGATATAACCTATAGACCTATTATTATTATTATTAAGACGTCTGTTACACAAAAGGAGAAAAGTAAGGGTATTTGTATGGAAGAGTATCCGGGAAAATATGATTTCTTACTATTCCTCCGCATTCGCAATTAACGTACAACCACGACGCCGAATTGTACGCTTCCATAGCGTCTTGTTTATGTAGCAGCTGGTTAAAAAGCGGAAATTGAAGCACCTTTATATATATATCTTATTTCCTAGGCGAAACAAAAATAATGCGATATAAGAGCAAACATGATGCGATTTTGAACAGAAATATTGCGATTTAGAACAAAAAAACTAAAATTCGTAAATAAATCATACTACTTAGAGCAAGTTAGATTGCAAAGATAAAAAGTGATTTCAAAATGGGTGTAATAAGATAATATTAAATTTCGCGTTAAAATTCTCGCGAATTTTATTTCCGAAGCTTTAATTTTCACAATATTTTAAAATCGTGGAAAAACGCCAAAATGTAAGATATATGTAGTTCATTTCTGTATGTAAACGGTAGATTAGTTTTATTAACCCGATTAGGGATATTCAATTTGGTTAGTTACGTAATCTGACTACCATTACCGTGGTGAGCTGTAAAGCACTGAAGAGAAAGGAGCTAACCATGTTGTGCGTTGAAAGTAAGAAATGTAATCGGCCAGGAATATCATTTGTCAGCTACACCCTCTAAAGAAGTGTTATTCGTTTTAACTCAACTGTTCCGTTGCATTCGCGCTTTAACCCCTTGCTTATAATGAAAACAACTGGTACAAGAACAATAAACTATTTGTAAATCCGAGATCCAGAGGTAACCAGTTTCCCTCAATCAGCAAATGAAATAATCTTCGCTTATAAGTACTTCATAATTAATTTGACGTGGTTGTTTGTTAGTTTCATGTTACTGCTACTACTAGGTATTATCAAGACAAATTAAAAACATACGTGTTTTGCAAGATGAAGCGCAGACCCTGGGATGACTATCATAACAGGGGCGGTACATTTCATGTCTGCCTGAACTGTACTGCAAACAGCTTTGACAACCGTTCCTGGTAAGCACTAAAAGTAACAGCTAATCGCATTTCCATTCGAAAAATTAAATTATTAACCACCTAGAGTTGAAGATGTAAAAATTAGGAAGAATATTATATAAAAGCCAATACAATTCTGGAGCTCACTGAATAGTCTGTTTTGCAATGTTTGACTTGTTACCATGGTAGCCCCGACATCAAATTTTGCACTATGTCCTTGTTCAATACAGACACTGTATTGTGATAACAGGTCAACCAGTCATCATGATTATTTCATTATGTAACACGACCAGTCTTAGTTTTAAACGGCAAGACTACGGTTGAAATTCAAGATTATTGATTTATGCGAGCTCATTATTGACCACAAATATATCGTATTTTTAGTATTCAGCCGTTCAAGCCGAGCTCGCACAAAACAAAAACAACATGGACCTTACTTCGTACCAGTTTATGACGAAGACAATACGTTTTTGGGGGGGAAGGAGTGGGGGGGAGAAGAATGCCCCCTGTTTGTACCCAGCCTTGTATCAGACTGTCACGTGTTCTTGGAATGTTGACGAGTGAATTAGGAAACGTTACAGAGACTGTTACGTAATAAGAACATTTAATAAGGGTTAACTTAAGCCACCCTTTCAAATTCTTTAAACTGTGAAACCCCTACTATTTCATTTACCTGGTGTCTGAAAAAGGTACCCCTTTCGGGCGGAACTTCCGTGTATATGTCATTATAGGTAGCACCCCTATGGGTGAAGCACAGGGCCCTCTGCATTATCCTCCGCATTAAACAGCCGCTTTATTAAGGACAATATCCTGCCATCAAAAGCAATCTAGTTTGGCTAGATATGATGTCTAGGTATTGTATATGTTGGTCCTAAATAAGCAAACGCGTGCACGGAAAAATATAGGGTATCGAACTAATATAACAATTATTTTAATCATTTTGAAATGAGCTAATATTTAATCATGAAAATAGTGTGTTTATTGATGAATGATCTCTGGACGCGTCACTCCTACAAAACCACTTTTTATTTCATAACTCTGCACTCCTTTTAGTTCGTTATGAAGTTGGAAAACTAGTGACAGAACTGTTTCCATGTGAAGAATGTTTTGCTCTCTAAACTATATGTACGATTCAAAATCTCGGTCAAAGTACTTTTAACACTAGAAGCGATATACAGTGGTTCCAGAAATAACAACAATGACGTGGTGCTTAGTGCTGTGGCCAAATATTAAATACTTTAAGCGTCCCTTGCTCTGAAATAAGAGTTACTACAAATTATCCAGCGCAGCATTGCGCATCGTAGTAATCTTATGTTCGTCGACATGAATTCTCATCTGCGCTGCTACTGGTGGCTCTTTAAACTACTCTCTTTACTGTTGGTACTCACTATAAACAAAATCAGTAAGTTAGAGGTTTCATTTCCATCCTCTCTTAAGTAGATTGTTGATCTATTTCATCCATTGTTTTGGAATATCATAAAACATTAAGTTTTTACGACTTGGTGGATCACTTGAGGAGTTAGTCATAAATTAATGAATATGCTTACCGTACCTACGTTATAGTTTTAGTTACACTAGTCCACTACAACTCGTCGCTTTACCAATTATTAACTGATAAGCAAAGATAATTGCTGAGTCCCCAACGGGCAGCTTATTTTCATCCGGCAGCCGATCTTTCACAGTGTAGTAAGCCTTTGACAACTGTTTTCATTTCGTGTGCATACAGCTTATAGGCAGGCACAATTTGTTCACTAATATTTTCACTTGTATTCCATAGGCGGTGATACAACACCAATTGATTGTCTTAATGTTTCGCACCAAAGTGGCCAAGACACACCTCAGTGCGGCTCTTGGACCGAGCCGTGCCAAACTTTGCCACAAGCACTGCTGTTGGTGGGGGATGGAGGAAAGATCTGTCTGGATGGAAGAAACAGTGAAAGACATCCTTACAGTTGTTTTTTCAGAGGGATTGTTTTGAGAGAGTTTGGCAAAAGTGTCGCAATATACGGTTTGTTCACAAAGGCGCACATTACATGTGATCCACGCTATGGCAATCTTATGTTTAGATATCCTGAGAATCGCCTCTTTAAATTAACTCTCTACAACCTTGTATTCCACAGCTATGGAGTCGATCTATTTTATTTGAGCTATTTCAATGTATCGATATCAAGCTGCAGGTTTATAAACAACTCCAGCTCCAAAGCATCAGTTTTTATATTACAGAAAGAATCGAAAAACTTTACAGAATCTTCCATCGTCGTCACCGACAGCGAATTCTTGTTCAATAAGATGTCCATCTACGCCATCTTGTTTAATGGGTTGTTCACCTTAAGAATCTCGAGGTGTGTCTATCAGGGCACGAAAGGACGTTTTAATGGAGCTTCTGGTAATAAACTAACAAAAGCAGCGGTATACATCAAGTACAGAGGATACCCGACAAACACGGTATTCGCAGACGGCTTAGTTACTGACTGTCTTTTTCGAGACCTTGGTCACGAGGACAATAGCTTTGCATTATCATTTCGGTCTTATGGCATCTATGACACTGGACGTTTATTAGTATCTAACAGTACCTTCCTACGCAATGAGAATGCCATGTCGGTGGTAGGCGGATTTCACGTACAGCTACGCCATGTGACAATTAATTCTACGTATGGTTATGCTTTAATGGGCGGTGGTCCTCCAAAAATAAATGCCAGGGCTCCTGATGTATCGTTATCCTTGGACCATTGCCTTCTATTAAACAATAGAATTGGAATAAGAATGGCACTTACTAATTGCCTGAACTTCAGCACCACCTGCCCACCAGATAGCAAAATATTAGTAGTGAATAACAGTCATTTCGTCGGAGGAAACGATGCTCAAGCGTTCGGTGACGCGATCAGAGTAAAAGTGGAAACACACTCACCCTCTTTACAAAGACCTAATTTTATCAAAGGCATAGTAAAACTCGAAAACGTTACTTTTCGGGAATTTCATAACAGCGTACTCTATGTACAAATGCGAAAGAATCTAACGGGCCTGATATACGTCAAGAACTGCAAGTTTCTGAATAATTCTAATTTTGTTTATCGCTTGGTAGAACAACACACTGTTGAGATGGTTTTTGATGAGGAGGACCCTCCGAAATGCCTCAAAACGAACCACAACGCCAAAAATTTGTGGAATAACAAACCTCAGTTTCCGGTGGTGTTTGAAAACAGCATATTCGAGAACAACGTTGCCATCTCAGGAGCACTGAGTTTCTTCAATGGAAATATCACTTTCAAAAATTGCACTTTCAAGGACAACGAAGGTTTAACTCTGGGTGGGCATATTAAAATGAAGATCGGTTACGGTAGACTTAACATCATTAACAGCAACTTCCTACAGTCACGTTTGAATCAACATTTCAATGCAGAGCGGAAATTTTCTTATGATGGATGCTTTTTGTATTCTGATAGTGTTGGTCCGCTCATCATTAGAAACTCGTCATTTACAGCAAATATGAATAAGAAGTTCTCCCCGATCTTAGCTGTCACTAAGAGCAGTTTGATACGAGTAGATGCTACCTCTATGATTAAGTGTCCGTCTGGCAAGTGGCTCAAAATGGATATCAACAAAAATACCGAGGTTTTCAAGTTTACGAAAGTAAGCGAAAAGTGTTTGATGAAAGTCAATTATGTCAAACTCTTCTGCGAAGAGTGTTCTTCTGGATCTTATAGTCTACAGAGAGGATTTATATCTGGTTTAAATAACACTAAAGAAAATAAATGTCTCAAATGTCCATATGGAGCGTCGTGTAAAAACGGAATCATAAAAGCCGAAGAGAACTTCTGGGGCTTGGAAAACAATTCTTCGAGTCCACCGAATCTGAAATTTTTTCACTGTCCTTCTGAATACTGCGGCAGATCAAGTCATTCCACCCACTCTGATAATCACAGCTACAACAGCTGTCATGGAAAAAGGGAAGGTGTTCTTTGTGGCAAGTGTTCTGATGGGTACAGTGAGGCACTCTATTCAACTTCGTGTAGAAAGAACGATAAATGTAATAATAACTGGTTTTGGTTGGCGACTGGGATTTACGTGGTTGCCTTTGCAGTTTACATTGTCTTCAAGCCTCCCATTTTCTCGAAGCTGCTAGAACACACTCTCTGGTTTGCAAATAAACCCGTCCGGAGTGATCAGCAGAGAACATGCGAAGAAGATAAAGAACAGGATTCTGGGTATCTAAAAATCATCTTTTATTTTCATCAAGTAGTAGAACTGGTAATGATTAAGACTCCGGAGAAAACGTTTCATCTGGTGCCAATTATCCCTCCCATCATTGCAATTTTTAACTTCCAGGTCAAATCATTGGACGGTAGCATTGGCTGTCCATTCCATGACGGGCTTAGGCTACAAAAAAAATTCTGACCAGGAGGTCTTCTAATCTCGTAAAGTACTTGTCACCGCCTGCCGGAAACAATCAATGAAGCCCTTTTTTTCTCTCAGTATCTTGTTTCATTTGTTAGATTTAATGAGGTTGTCGCGACTGTCGCACGTGAATATTTCGCTAAAGTTTCTGTCGCTTTACTGTATAACGCTGGTTGCATTTGCGAAGCTATGAGCAAAATGGCTAGATTTCTAATTACGCCTGGCAAGTGTTAAATCTACTTTAATTTAACGGGAAGATGCCGGCAAAAAGAATCCGTTTTAACCTACGTCAAGTTCGACCACTACACTGCTAAACGAGAGTGGCAAATTATTTCTGTAGGAAATCCTTACTTGGTTATCGACTTCGGTAAGTTTAGCTTTGTTTAGCCGAGCAATTGATGGTAAGTTGTGATTTTTAATATTTCGGTTTTTTGTCGATGAAAAATACCGAGAAAAAATATCGAGCGGAAATTATTTTTTTTCGCACGTGCTCTCTGATGATGTATTTCACATAATTTTTGATAATGTATTACAAAAAGATTCTGTCAGGATTTCTCGATATTTTATCAGTTTCACTCTATCACACGCCGCCCAACAAACAATCGCTAGCCTCTAGCAATTTGGCGCCGGCTTTCCTATTTTGCTTTTGCATTTTGATCACCGTCTCATGAAAGTGCTTTTAATTATTTGTGGCGGGAAATATGTACCGCGTGCGTTTGTTTGGCGCTCAGATCATTGACATCAGTGGAAGAGACTCCAGACAGGTAAGAAAACTTAATAATTATATCAGTAACATTTGATGTTTAAAATTATAATTCTGGATTATTCTATTCTAGTTCAACACTCGAGAGAGTCAGCTCTTTTCTCAAAAAAATTTCGCAGACAAGTAGTCTCGCTGGGTCATGCAGGGTCCCCTTGTTTCCTGAGCTTTTGTTATCTGCGTTGCATAGTATTAACCTGTAGTATCCTGGGTAGTGTATACCTGAAATCTACAGTTAACTCGTAAAAATGCTCTAATCATTCCTGTAGTATCCTGGGTAGTGTATACCTGAAATCTACAGTTAACTTGTAAAAATGCTCTAATAATTCCTGTAGTATCCTGGGTAGCGTATACCTGAAATCTACAGTTAACTTGCAAAAATGCTCTAATCATTCCTGTAGTATCCTGGGTAGCGTATACCTGAAATCTACAGTTAACTCGTAAAAATGCTCTAATCATTCCTGTAGTATCCTGGGTAGCGTATACCTGAAATCTACAGTTAACTCGTAAAAATGCTCTAATCAATGCTGTAGTATCCTGGGTAGCGTATACCTGAAATCTACAGTTAACTTGCAAAAATGCTCTAATCAATGCTGTAGTATCCTGGGTAGTGTATACCTGAAATCTACAGTTAACTCGTAAAAATGCTCTAATCAATGCTGTAGTATCCTGGGTAGTGTATACCTGAAATCTACAGTTAACTCGTTAAAATGCTCTAATCAATGCTGTAGTATCCTGGGTAGTGTATACCTGAAATCTACAGTTAACTTGCAAAAATGCTCTAATTATTCCTGTAGTATCCTGGGTAGTGTATACCTGAAATCTACAGTTAACTTGCAAAAACACTCTAATCAATGCTGTAGAATCCCGGCTAATGTATAGCTGAAAAATACATAACATTGACTTATTTGACTTATGGAGGTGATAATCTTATTCAACTCTTTCTCTTTTGAATATTCATGGTCAATTAACAGCTTTCTCTCGATCCATCTTACTTGATTTTGGCACGAGTGTTGCCTTAACAAAGCGGAGTAAAAGAGCAGTATAAGAACATGTATTGCAGTATTTTGTGTTAGTGATCTAGGAACCTCTGAATTTGGCGATTTTGCGATAATGACATATCGCCAGGGCTATTTCATTTGCTTGATATAAAAGCAGTACAAAAAAATCTTAAATCATATTAGTACTTGTCTGTTAATTGTTGTTTCTGTCGGCTTTATAAGGATTTGATGCCTTTACATACTGATACAGGACCATAAAGTAGTTAGCGCGTTTGTTAAATTTGGTAATGTTAAATTAAAGTATAAGGAGCTACTTTTACGAATTTTACGAAAAACATTTTCCCGGCCTTTTAGGAAGCGGCTTAAATAGTTTCAAAGTTGCAGGGCAGTCACAAAACTGAATTCTTGAGTTTACCCCCTTTTCATACTATAATTTACTGCCCGAGACTGAAAAAGGCGCTATGTAAAATGTTTATGACGTTACATTATTACCAAAATAGTAAGTGCCTCGGAAGAGGGTTAGCCGAGCAGAAAAAGATTTAAACCTTGCTTTAATCGGATATTGCGGTTACTTTCATTTCAATTTATGGTAGCTTGAGTTACTCTTTTGTGGGCAATTTACGGAAGTCCTAGGGTATTCAGCCGACACCTCAAGAGCCTAGAGCTGTCAGACCTTGGTTTTGAATTACTTATGCAAATTAGCTGGCTGCACATTGAATGTGCAGCCAGCTAATTTGCATAAATTTTTTTCGCGCTTCAAAGCTCGTCATGCTGGTCTCACTGTCGTAACCAAGGAACTGTTCAAGTGTATGAAGTTCCTAGGAACGTTGCTTTCCATCGGTCTTATCTATGCGATTCATCGAGCCACCAGTAGGTCCCTGCACACAGCTCCACCATCAATGAAACTATACCTGGCTGTTGCTTTAGAAACACTGTTGCTTGGTTATGAAAGACTTGCTGATACATCCCTTAACCTTATGCACTGTGTTCCTGTTGAAAAAGATTGGCGTCTTTTCGTTGATGCTCACATTGCGTGTTGGCAGTGGTGGCAGTTCCTGCTGATCTCGTTCATAATGTCTTTCATCATCCCCCTCGTCCTGGTTCTCTTCTGGGGATCACTGAAACTAAGTAAAGACAAAGTGACAGCCAAGGAATTTTTAATAGCTTGTGCATTCCCTTTGCCTTGTCTTCTCATTTGGTTTTTTCGTAAATATAGAAAAAAAGATGATCAACAAATGCTTGACGCTGAAAAAGTGCACAATGCGGAAGAAATAAAGCAGGTTCTCCACGGCCCATTTCGCGGAGGCTCCAGCGAAGATCATGGCACCCTATACTGGGAAAGTGTACTGACTGGACGAAGATTGATCTTGTTGGTGATCCATACATTTGCTACTGATCCCACTATACGCTTTGTCTGCCTCAGTTGCGCATGCGTTATTATTCTGGTCCATCACCTCACAGTCAGGCCTTTTCGTGAACGCAAAGCTAACATCTGTGAAGGCTTTTCTCTGTTGAGCCTAGTTGTTATTTGCATGTTCAGTTTGACCGAAGCTACTTTTATTTCCCAGGGAATAGATCCCTCCGGCCCAAGCAAAGACCTCTTCTATGCTTTACAGTGGATTGAGATTGGCCTCCTCAGCTTGGCCCCATTGGCGCTGTGCCTTCTTGTAGTTTTTTGTGCATTTTCTCAAGTCGCCCGCCTGTTGTACCATTGCATCACGTACCTTTCACGTGTCATTACCCGGAAATGTTGTATTCAAGAGTCGTTGATACCTCGACCACTTGTGGTGGATTGGGACTCGGAAGACTTTCTAGTCATTGCCTAGACTCATATGCTACAGTTTTACAGTTTATGCTACAGTTGCGCGCGCATGCTAAGTAACTAACTGATAGGAGAGATGGAGTCCATTTTGATGGCAGCGTCCAAAAATAGTACAAAGTGCAAAAAGTGATACACATAATATCAGTCTAAGTAAATAAGCTGAGTGACATGATTTAAGTAGTACGTATCAGTTGACTAAGTAATTATGTTCTACAGAGACTGGGAAAAAATAGTAATTCTGAAGGAATTATCTGCAGGTGTCGCGAGTAAGAAAGCTTTTTGCTTAAGGCAATTTTTAAGGTAACCTTCGCCAACCTATTTACAAATTATCAGGCTAGTTATTTTTGCCTGTATATTAAATGAAGGGGGATTTTTAAAATAGTTCAGTTACATTTTTTTTAAGTCTTAGTCGTGAGAGTTCAAGGCGTGTGTCTTAAATTCAGAAGAAAGACTGAAGGTGGAAGAATCTTTGAGGTGACAAGTGCCTTTGAAGATTGTGGAACAGTGTTCCTGTAGAATGGGTAAAAAGAACTCATTCAATATATTTTAAGACCCTCTTCTACAAACGTATTTTTGCACAAATATAAATATTAATTAATACTTGATTTCAGCTGATGCAGAACTGCTGTCAGAGTGTTCAATAGAGGGACTAGAGCGAGAATACCGGAAGTACAATGTTTTATCAACTGAAGGTTTGACTAGGCACTCTTCAGATGACAGGCCATTTTATCTGAAGAGTGCTACACCATCGTGTAGTCAGGCAAAACTATATAGTAATAAAATGCCTAGTCAACCCTTCAGTTGATAAAACACTGTATTTCTGATAAATATTAAAAATTAGTTTAGTTTTTCACGCAGTGTAATTTTAATTCCTATTGCACGAAGTCAACTTTATTTTAATTCTATAGTAGTACTTTGTCTACGGTTTTGTGATTTTTAAAATTTTTTAGTTGTAGTTTAATGTCGAGGGCCATGAGAATTGACCAAATGTACCCCTCGTTAAATAAAGAAGAAAGCCACAGCTTTTTATTATCATTTTTGTAAAAAGTTCATCTGGGCTGCTTCATATTTGCAAAATAAACCTTTCATGGGTCGTGATTAAACATTCTGCAGCTGAATCAGTACTTTAACCTTTAGCTAAGTCCTAAGCTTTCCGGGCCTTGCTAGTGCCGCGTATTTGCATGCTGACTTGGCCTACCCCATGCACCACCAAACCGCGATCAATACCAACAGCAGTGAACCGAATATCATGATATAGTGGCGGATCCATGGGAGGCACCCGGGGGGCGCCCCCCCTTATTCTTAGACCAAAATGAGGCCCGAAGGAGGGCCAAAAAAGTTTTTTTGAGAGACCGCCCCCCCCCCTTTTTTAAGGGTCTGGATGACCCCCCCCCCCCCCCCCCTTATCTCAAGGCCTGGATCCGGCATTGTGATATAAGCTATTATGTGAAAATAAAGCTAGCTAAATTAAAGCTGCTTGTGCGCCACCATTGCTAATTGGTTTTACCGAGAATCATTCTTCAATTTCCAGTGTACTCTTAATGCATTTTTTACTTATTTGATTAATCATTTGGGAAATTATTCTAGTGTAACATTCCTAAACATCTTCAAATTTAGTTTTCATTCATTTCGGCCTTTTCGCCAACCAACTTTCTATTGTGATAGATACTTCCTGTTAACGCTGAAGCGGGTTATTGCCCCCAGCGTTCCGTGAAGGTAACCATCCTTCAAGGTGAAACGAAAATTGGTATCAAGGAATGTATTTAATAAAAGACTGATATTCCATTCATGCACCAAACGCTGCTAACTAACCTTAAATTGTACCACAGGATCGCTGTTGCCAGGGTAACCCCGTAATAAAATCTTGCAAATTGCCCTTGTTCAATACAGACACTGTATTGTGATCAGAAGTCGCGAAGCACTCAACATAAAATACGAATCTTATTTTTAAATGATTTGTGGGCTTGTTATTTGTCTGCAAATATATCATATTGAAGTATCCTTAGTATAATTCAGTTCTAGAGTGAGGAGTACAGCAAACAAAACCAAAACAATTTATAACTATGAGTTTACCATCAAAAACTCGATATTTTACGGGGTGGGGTGAGTATATTGTCCCCTGCCAAGAGCCATGCTGGTTGTGCCCAGCCTTGTATGATCAGACTGTCACGTGTTCATGGAATGTTATCTATTTGCCTCAAGAGGAAGTGAATCATAAAACGTCAACAAGACTCGTTTATAATAAGAACATTTTTTAACGTTCAAATTACGCCAAGTCAATAAGATGACGCGCATGGGCTGTTACAAAACTCAATGACAACAGGACGTTTAAAAAAGTGGCTTCTTAC
Source organism: Porites lutea (assembly GCF_958299795.1). NCBI lineage: Eukaryota > Metazoa > Cnidaria > Anthozoa > Scleractinia > Poritidae > Porites > Porites lutea. The sequence continues at coordinate 34,677,426 of NC_133206.1, forward strand.
CAGAAAAGCACAAACTACTCTCCTACATCAGTCATCCACTTTAAGTACTGTATCGTATCATGAATAATTTGACTTTCTCAAGTCGCCCGCCTGTTGTACCACTTGATCACGAAAGCTGAAAGCGGTCAGCGGTCAGCGATGATGATGGCTGCGTCTTTTGAAGCTGGCTAGTTTAGTGTTATTTGCTGCCTTTTTTGTGTGTTTAAATAATTTAGTTTTTCGAGTAAGAGTTCCCTTTTGTGTCTTTTATTTGAATATGTCAAAAAAAAAGGAACGATCTCCCCCTTTCTATCCGCAATAAATCATCGAAAATTATGTTCAAAAAGGCACTTAAAAAATATTATCTTGCTCAATATTGACTTGTGTGCGCGTGTGTGTGTGCGTGCGTGCGTGTTTGTCTTTCAGTGAATAACAAAGCTATAATAGAATAAAGTCAATCTTGTTAAAGGGCCATAATTAGGTTTACTATAAGTACCCTTCTCCATTCTATAATTTCTTTTTTTTTCTTATGTATCGATATGTATACGTAGTTTAAACAACCTTGTACTAATTAATATTGTACAACTAATGTATTACTTATCGGATGGAGTAAAAGTAAAATACAAAATACAAATACACTTCATCACGTGCCTTTCACGTCTTATTAACTGGAAATGTTGTACTGTAGAGTCTGAAGAGTCATCGACTCGTCGGCTATTTGTGGTGGATTGGGACTCGGAAGGCTTTCAAGTCATTGCATAAACTCATATTACAGTTTTACTGTGTATGCTACATGTAGTTGCATCCTACCTGACAGAAAGGAGAGATGGTGTTCACTTTGATGTCAGCGTCCGGTTATGTGCACCAAGTGGCTATGTAACTTTATGTTGATTAGATTTTGACTTCAGAAAAAAGTAAATCAGCACAAAAGAAGGTAAAACAAGATAATGTATCGCCATTCGCGGAGTTCGGCAACCTATTCTGTTATTACATCACACTCAAAAAAAAAAGAAAAAAATACTGCAAAATGCAAATAAAGTAATATACGTTATTAATCAAAGTAAAAGCGCGGAGTGACGTGCCTTAAGTAGTACATATGACTAACTAATCATGTTCGACTGTGACTGGAAAAAATAGCAATTCTGAAGGAGTAAGCTACAGTGGTAATGGATAGGAGAGCGTGTGTTTCACAAATTATAAGCGGGTTATTTTCAAGGAAACCTTTGCCGAACTACTTCCAACTATCTGGCTAGTCATTGTTTGGCTGTATATATAAATCAGTTAGGGGCTGGTTTTTAATAACGAATCCCGGTATAGTTGAGGTACGTATTTTTAAGTCTTAGCCGTGAAAGTTCAAGTCGTGTGTCCTAAATTGAGAAGAGAGACTGAAGGTGGAAGAATCTTTGAGGTGACAAGATTGTGGAACAGTGTTTCTGTAGAATGGGGAAAAAAACTCGTTCAATTCATTTTAAGACTGCTATCTACAAACATATTTTGCCCAAATATATAAATGTTAATTAATCTAGTAATTCTAGTTTTTTACACAGAGTAACTAATTCTTAATGTACGAAGTCAGCTTTATTTTAATTCCAGTAGTGCTTTGTCAATAAATTTGCGATATTTTTACAAAATCTTTAGTTGTAGTTTACTGTTGATGGCCATGAGAATGGGCCAAAGTCACCCTCGTTAGAAGAAGAAGAAGCCACAGCGTTTATTGTTTTTGCAAAAACATCATTGGGGCTGCGAAAGCTTCGCAGATATGGTACTGCTAAGACATTTTCAAACTGTTGATATGATTGATACTTAAGTTATCTTTCCTTACTGGTGTCGCTTGTTTTCGTACCGGCCAGGCCCATCCCATGCACCGGGACTAATTATACCAACAACAGAGAGTATCAGGATATAACCTAGAAACCTATTACTATTATTATTATCATCATCATTATTATTATTATTATTATTGTTATTATTATTATTATTATTATTATTATTGGTAGTAGTAGTAGTAGTAGTAGTAGTAGTAGTAGTAGTAGTAGTAGTAGTAGTAGTAGTAGTAGTAGTAGTAGTAGTAGTAGTAGTAGTAGTAGTAGTAGTAGTAGTAGTAGTAGTAGTAGTAGTAGTAATAGTAGTAGCAGTATAACATACACAATCACTTTAGGCCTCCCTGTGGTTTTCAGTTGCCTCATTTTATGACTTCGCCCCATGTTTATGATTCCGGAATCCGGGAAATATTTTGCTTGTCGAATCTGGGATCCTGAGCTTTGGAATCCGGAATACAGCTCAAGGAATCCGGAATCCCACTAAAGATTGAAATCCAGAATCTAAGTTCCAATGAAAAAGACTGGAATCAAGTACCTGGAATCCGCAATCCATGGAGTGGAATCTGGAATCCAAAGACTATCTTGGATTCTTTTCCATGGGGCGATATGACTGATTGAGAGCGAGAGATAATCATCCTATAATAATCAATCTACTATCAACTAAGTTGCCAAATCCAACGTTTTATTTATCTAGCAGCCGGTTTGTTAAAAAAGCGGAAATGGGACCATCTTTATATCTATTTTATTTTCTATACAAAATAAAAATAATGCGATATAAAAGCAACATGATGCGAATTTGAACAGAAATGTTTCCATTTGACGAGGTTGTTTGTTAGTTTCACGTTACTTCTACTACTAGGTATTATCAAGACAAAATCATACGTGTTTTTCAAGATGAGGACACATTGGGATGGCTATCATAACAGAAGCGGTACATTTCATGTCTGTCTGAAGCGGACTGCAAACAGCTTTGACAACCGTTCTTTGCATGCACTAAACGTAACAGCTAATCGCATTTCCCTTCGAAAAATTGAATTATTAACCGTTTAGAGTTGAAAATGTACAGATTAGGAAGAATACAATATAACCGCCAAAACAATTCTGGAGCTCACTAAATAGTTTGTATTGCAATGTTTGACTTGTTGCCATGGTAATCCCGACATCAAATTTTGCACAATGTCCTTGTTTAATACAGACACTGTATTGTGTAACAGGTCACCCAGTCATTATATAATACGATTCTTTCATTATGTAACACGATCAGTCAAGATTATTGATTTATGCGAGCTTGTTATTGACCACAAATATTTATGTATATATGTACTTTTATTATTCAGTTTTCGAGCGGAGCTTGCACAAAACAAAAACAATATAGACATTGCTTCGTATTAGTTTATGATCAAGACAAGACCTTTTGGTGGGGTGGGGGTGAGGAGAATGCGCCCTGTTTGTACCCAGCCTTGTATTAGACTGTCACGTGTTCTTGGAATGTTGACTGAGTGAACCAGGAAACACTACAGAGACTGTTATGTAATAGGAGCATTTAATAACGGTTCAGTTAAGCCACCCTTTCAAATGTTTCAAATTGTGAACCCCCTACCCTTTCACATACCTGGCGCCTGAAAAAGGTACCCCTTTCGTGCGGAACTTCCGCGCACATGTCATTGTATGTAGTCAGCCCTATGCGAGAAGCACAGGGCTCAGCTTATCTTCCGCATCAACCAGCCGCTTTATTAAGGACAATATCCTGCCATGAAAAACAATCTGGTTTGGGTATGATGTCTAGATACTGTATCTGTTGGTACTAAATAAGCAAACGCGTGCACGGAAAAATATAGGGTATGGAACTAATAAAAAAATATATTTTAATCCCTTTGAATTGAGCTAATATTTGATCATGCAACAGTGTGTTTTTTTAAGGAATGATCTCTGGACACGTTACTCCTACAAAAGCAATTTTTTTTTCATAAGTGTGCACTCCATTTTGTTCTTGTTGAAGTTGGAAAACGTGACAGAACTGTTTCCATAAGAAGAATGTTTTGCTGTCTAAAATATATGTACGTTTCAAAATCTCGGTCAAAGTACTTTTAAGACTAGAAACGATATACAGTAATTCCAGAAATAAACACAATGACGTGATGCTTGGTGCTGTGGCCAAATATTAATACATTATATGCGTCCCTTGCTGTGGAATAAAGGTTACTACAAATTTTCCAGCGCAGCATTGCGCATCGTAGTAATTTTATGTTCGTCGGCATGAATTCTCGCGTGCGCTGCTACTGGTGGCTCCTTCAACTAATCTCTTTACTGTTTGTACTCGCTATAAACAAAATCAGTAAGTGAAAGGTTACATTTCCATCCTTTTAAAACTAGAATGTTTACCTATTTCATCCATTGTTTTGGAATAGCCTAAAACATTTAATTTTTACGACTTGGTGGATCACGACACTTGAAAAGTTACAGTCATAAATTAATGAAAATACTTATCATACCTACGTTTTAGTTTCAATTACACTAGTCCATTACAATACGTCGCGTTACGAATAATGAACTGATAAGCAAAGATAATTACTGAGTCCCAAAAAAACAGCTTATCTTTATTCGACAGCCGATCTTTCACAGTGTAGTAAGCCTTTGACAGCTGTTTTCATTTCGGGTGCGTACAGCTTATAGGCAGGCACAATTTGTTCACTAATATCTTTACTTGTATTCCATAGGCGGTGATGCGACGCCAATTGATTGTCTTTATGTTTCGCACCAAAGTGGCCAAGACACACCTCAATGTGGTTCTCGGACTGAGCCGTGCCAAACTTTGCCACAAGCACTGCTGTTTGTGAGGGATGGAGGAAAGATCTGTCTGGATGGAAGAAACAGTGAAAGACATCCTTACAGCTGTTTTTTCAGAGGAAATGTTTCGAGAGAGTTTGGCAAAAGTGTGGCAATATTTGGTTTGTTCGCAAAGGCACACATTACATGTGATCCACGTTATGGCAATCTTATTTTAAGATATCCTGAGAATCGCCTCTTTAAATTAACTCTCTACAACCTTGTATTCCACAGCTATGGAGTCGCTCTAATCTATGCGAGCTATTTCAATGTATCGATATCAAGCTGCAGGTTTATAAACAGCTCCATCGCAGTTGGCATAGTACAGAAAGAGTCGAGAATCCAGACAAAATCTTCCATCGTCGTCACTGACAGCGAATTCTTGCACAATAAAATGTCCGTCTACGCCACCTTGTATAAAGGGTTGTTCACCTTAAGAATCTCGAGGTGTGTCTTTCAAGGCAGGAAAGGACGTTTTAAGGGACCTTCTGGTCATAAACTAACAAAAGCAGCGGTATACATTAAGTACGAAGAATATCCGACAAACATGGTATTCACAGACGGCTTAATTAGCGACTGTCTTTTTCAAGATCTTGGTCATGAAGACAATAGCTTTGCATTGTCATTTCGGTCTTATGGCTACTTTGTCAGTGGAAGTGGAAGTTTATTAATATCTAACTGCACCTTCCTATGCAATGAGAATGCCATATCGGTTGTAGTCGGATTTTACGTACAGCTGCGTCAGGTGACAATTAATTTTACCTATGGTTATGCTTTACTGGGCGCTGGAGCTTCTAAAATAAACGCCAGGGTTCCGGATGTACGGCTATTACTGGACCACTGCATTCTATCAAACAACAAAATAGGAATAAGAATGGACGTTTCTAATTGTGTGAATGGCAGCTTGTGGCAATGCCCACCAAATAGCCCGATACTAGTTGTGAACAACAGTCTTTTCGTAGGAGGAAACTTATCTCGACGGGATGGTGACGCAATTAGGTTTAGCGTGCAGACAACCTTTTCTTCTCTCACTTCTCGCAGACCGAATTTTATTAAAGGCGTTTTAATTCTCGAAAACGTCACCTTTCAAGGATTCCATAACAGCGTACTTTATGTAAACATACAAAAGAATGTATCGGGCAAAATATACGTAAAGAACTGCAAGTTTCTGAACAATTCTGAATTTGTTTATCGACTGGTCGAACAACCGACCGTAAAGATTGTATTCGATGAGGAGGCCCCTCCTGAATGCCTCAAGAGAAACTATAACAGTAAAAATTTATGGGATAAAAAAAAACAGTTTCCGGTGGTAAATGAAAACAGTATATTCGAAAACAACTTTGCTACCTCAGGAGCATTGAATTTTTTCAATGGAAACATCACTTTCAAAAATTGCTCTTTCAAAGACAACGAAGGATTAACTCTGGGAGCGCATATTAAAATGAAAAACGGTTACGGGAGACTCAACATCGTAAATAGCAACTTCCTACAGACACGTTTGTATGAGCATTTTGACACAGGGCCACGACGAATTTTAAATGATGGATGTTTTTTGTATTCTGAAAGTGCTGGACCGGTCATTATCAGAAACTCGTCATTTACAGCAAACATCAGCAAGAAGTTCTATCCAATCTTAGCTGTTACAAGGAGCAGTTTACTGCAAGTAGATTCAAGTTCTACCATACAGTGCCCGTCTGGCAAGTGGCTCAGAATGGGTATCAACAAAGAAAACGGGTTTTCGAAAGGAAGCGAGGAATGTTGGATGAAAATCAATTACGTTAAAATATTCTGCGAAGAGTGCCCGCCTGGATTTTATACTCTACAAAGAGGACTTACAACTGGTTCATTGAATAACAAAAAAGAAACTAAATGTCTTAAATGCCCATACGGAGCGTATTGTGCAAATGGAACCATCAAAGCCAAAGAGAACTTCTGGGGCTTGGAAGACACCTCGTCGAGTCCTCCAAGTCTAAAATTTTTTCACTGTCCATCTGAATACTGCAACAGACCAAGGAATTCCACCCACTATGGTCACAACAGCTGTCATGGAAGAAGGGACGGTGTGCTTTGTGGCAAGTGTTCTGATGGGTACAGTGAGGCACTCTATTCAACTTCGTGTAGAAAGAACGATAAATGTAATAATAACTGGTTTTGGTTGGCGACTGGGATTTATGTGGTTGTCTTTGCAGTTTACATTGTCTTCAAGCCTCCCATTTTCTCAGGGTTACTAAAGCAGAGTCTTTGGTTTAAGAATAAACCTGCTGAAAGTGACTTCAGGCAGACGTCATTAAAAGAGGGTAAAAAACACGATTTTGGATATCTAAAAATCATCTTTTATTTTTATCAAATGGCAGAACTGGTAATGATTAAGTCTCCAGAGAAAACATTTCATTTGGTTCCAATCATCCCTCCCATCATTGCAATTTTTAATTTCCAGGTCAAATCATTGAACGGTAGCATTGGCTGTCCATTCCCTGGTCTCACTGCCGTAACCAAGGAACTGTTCAAGTGTATGAAGTTCTTAGGTACGTTGCTTTCCATTGGTCTTATTTATGTACTTCATAGGGCCACCAGTAGGTCCCTGCACACAGCTCCACCATCAATAAAATTATACCTGGCTGTTGCTTTAGAAACACTTTTGCTTGGTTATGAAAGACTTGCTGATACATCCCTTAAACTTATGCATTGTGTTCCTATTGATAAGGATTGGCGTCTTTTCGTCGATGGAACTATTCAATGTTGGCAGTGGTGGCAGTTCCTGCTTACCGCGTTCATAATGTCATTCATCATCCCCCTCGTTCTGGTTCTTTTCTGGGGATCACTTAGACTTAGCAAAGACAAAGTAACGGCCAAGGAATTTTTAATAGCTTGCGCATTCCCCTTGCCTTGCCTTCTCTTTTGGATGTTTCGTGAATATAGAAAAGATGATCAACAAATGCTTAACGTTGGATGCGTTGACGATGCGAAAGAAATAAAGCAGGTTCTCCACGGTCCATTTCGCGCAGGCTCCAGCGAGGATCAAGGCACCCTATATTGGGAAGGTGTACTGACTGGCCGAAGATTGATTCTGTTGGTCATCCATACATTCGCTACTGACCCCACTATTCGCTTTGTCTGCCTCAGTTGCACATGTGTTATTACTCTGGTCCATCACCTCACAGTGAGGCCTTTTTGCGAACGGAAAGCTAATATCTGTGAAGGCTTTTCTCTGTTGAGCCTAGTTGTTATTTGCATGTTCAGTTTAACCGAAGCCACGCTCATTTCTCATGGAATAGATCCCACAGGACAAAGCAAGGACCTCTTCCATGCTGTCCAGTGGATCGAGATCGGTCTTCTTAGCTTGGCTCCTTTAGCGCTGTGCCTCCTTGTAGCTTTTTGTGCACTTTCTCAAGTCGCCCGCCTGTTGTACCACTTCATCACCTGCCTTTCACATGTTAAAAAAAGCAAACGTTGTACCCAAGAGTCGTTGACTACTCGGCCATTTGTGGTTGACTGGGACTCGGAGGAAATTCAAGTTCTTGCATAAACTCGTGGCCTCTTTAGGTTTTGCTTTTGTCGAATCGCGATTAGCAGAGAAAAGAGAAGGAGAACATTCTAATAGCAGCGTTCTTGGACTGATGTGCCCAAATCTGCTATTCAACTTTTTATTGAGCAGAAATTTTAAAATCAGCGCCAAAGAAGGAATACGACGATAATGTCGCCTTTCGCTGCGGAGTTGTTGTCCAACCTATCGACAGGATATAGAACACTTAACACTGGCTTAAGGTGAATATCCTTCAGTCTTAGAAGTGATACAAAACTAATTAACTTCAAGGTTTGCGTATAAAATTCGAATTCAAAAGAAAACCTGAAGAAAGAAAAAGGTCACTAATGTAAGATTGTGGAATATTACTCCTGTAGACATGAGGAAAAAGAACTCGTTTAATTTCGTCATTTTCAGTAAAGACTGCCTTCCACAAGTTTTTCCAACGACACATCAATCTTAATAAATCTAGTTTATCATATTCTTGTTGTCACACATATTTATATTTAGCAAAATGCACTAGTGGTCTATTATCAATGCTGCGTTCTGATTGGTTGAGCTGCTACTAGGCTAGATGTTATGGCCCACCAGTAGCGAAAAGCGCCAGCTTTGAAAACCAAAACAATGGCGGCTGAATCGCGTTTTGCTAGCTAAAGTTGTTTTGTCTCGATATTTTTGACCAACTACTTGGACTTTACTAAAACAGTTATTCCTCGAGCCCAAATGGGCTATTGACTCAGAGCCCATTCGGGCTCGAGGAATAATTGTTAATTATTTCAATTCCAATCGTGCTACGTCATTTTTTTTCTCGCGATGTTATTCATTTCATTATCATATAGATTAGTGTCGGGGGCCATTGCCTTTATCAGTGCAACTGGCCATTGTACCCCTCACATGGGTAGTATTAAAACGCATTTCAACTGTTTTTATTAAAGATACTAGAAATTTTTGCTCAATCCTAAGCCTTTCTTGCCAGTGTCTCTTATTTACTAGCTGGCCAGGCTCATCTCGTATCACTGGGCACCACCACGCTGGGCAAACGCCTTAAAAGTAAACGAACAGAGGCAGGGAATAGTAGATATACTATGTGAAAATAAAGATAAAATTATTGCCTCTTGTACTCCACTATTGCAACATTTCTACCACAGACTCATATTTCATGATGTTTGTGCCCGGAATTGTATCAGAATGTCACGTGTTCATGGAATGTTTTCTGTTTGTCTCAATAGAGAGTGAATCAGAAAATGTTAATGAGACCATTTTATTATAAGAATATTCGTTTATGGTTAACTTAAACCAGTTTACCAAGACGATGCCTTGTTCAAAAACGACAGAACTTGTTTAAAAGAGGGGTTTCTTACGAGAGAATCACAAAATACTCTCCCGCATCAGCCACTCAGCCACCCACTCAGTTTGATATTTAGATATTGTACCAGTAAGTATTCAATAAGCTGCATATGCACGGAAGAACTAATCAATTAAAATTATTTCAGATTGAGCTAATATTTGACAGTGCATTTATAGTTCGCTTTATTAATTTCCTCTGGCTACGTAAATGTTTCCCAAAAATATTTTGTGGCATTTCATATACCTGTACTCCATTTCGTACATGACCTTGTTGGTATCATGCCCAAACTTTAGTCGTTTCCATATGATAATCCAAATGCTCTCTTACGCACATGTACGTAAACAGGATGGCTTCAGCATTAAAGTCTTGGTCAAACCACTTTAAGCACTAGAAACGATGTACATTTACTTCCAGAAATAAACACGATGACGTGTTCATAGTGTTATGGCCAAATATTCTGATATTTATAAGAATACATCTTGAAGCATCGCTTGCTCGAGAATAAGAGTTGCTAGAAGTTTTCCAGCATTACGGGACTCAATCTTCTAATTTTCGTCCACATGAATTCTCTCGTGGCCAACTGGTGGCTGGTGATTCCTTTATTTTTGGTCATCGCCCGCATAAAAAGTAAGTCAGAGCCGGTTTCGTTTTTATCCCTTTTTAATTAAACTAGATTGTTCATCTATGTAATCCATTATGTTGGAATATCATAAAACAGTTTAATTCGTATGACTTGTTGTATCACTTTAAAAGTTTGTCAAACACAAATTAGAGACAATAATTACTTTTTTCGCTATAGTTCTTATACTAGTCTAACAAAACTAGTTATTTATTACAATTCATGGCAACTAACAGTACTAATACTACTACTTGTCTACTACTACTACTACCAATAACAATAATAATAATAACAATAATATTGTATCAAAAAAACTAAATAGAGCCATTGCAGTTGCGCAAAAGAGCCAGAGACGTCATACAAGGCGCTACACCATAGATACTATTTACATGAAAGTACTAAATTAATATTGATATTATGCCCTAAGTACAATTAAAATTGGAAAACAATCAAGGGTAAAGTGGCCAGTCAACTAGACCCGGCAGTTCCTCTGACAGACTAAAGATCACCAGGCCGGCCCAAAAAACCTGCAACTCCGCGCCTAAATGGGAGTAAATCTTGACTAAAGCGAACTTCATGCGGTAGACAGTTAAAGCTATCCCCAATTCTGTTAAAGTATCAGTTTTTAAAACTGGTAGTCCTAGCCAATTTTTTCTTTAGTTTCAAGCAGTCAAAACTCCGAAAGGTATAACGATCGTCTGGACGATAAAAACTTAGAAAACTACTAAAATCTACATTAATATAACCATTTGAAACTTTGTACAAAACAGTGACATCAGCTATAAAGCGTCTTCGCTCAAGAGACACAAGATTAAGCTACTTCAAACGAGATTCGTAATTACTCAGATTTTAAAACTAACTGTTGGCTCTCCTCTGCACACGTTCAATTAATCAATGTTTCTCTTGGTGTGAGGTGACCAAACAATCGAGCTGTCCTCCAGCTGGGATCTCACTAATGAGTAATAAAGAGTCCTTAAAGTAGCTACATCGAATAGACCTTTGCGTGTACGCGAGATTAAAACCAACAATAGTTGCGATTAAATCCATACGCTTGCAAAGGTGATAACTCTGGGTCCCAAGAAGACACCCGTTTGGCATTTTATTGTTCAATGTTTGCATGCCATTGGACAGTTTACAGTAAATCAAAGAAGGGGTTAAATTTCAAGTGTCATCTATTGCATTCAGGTATCATGAATTAAATAGCCGGAGAAATCTGTTGGAATAGACAGTTTCAGTGCTTGGCCAAACGGGAAAACAACCCGGGAGGGGGGCGGGGGAGGCTACTCCCTTATAAGAGGCTAATGGGGATGTGCCGCTGGATGGGGTCGCATTTTCACGACTGGTTTGACTATCATGGGGTCGCATTTTCAATAGAGTTACTAGAATGGGGTCGCACATTTTCGGATTTTTGGGGGTAAGACAGTTCTTCAAATTTACGTTTAGCAAACGTACCCAGTTGGGATCGCGAAAACTACATATTTGCCCGAAGTGACTAAGATGGGGTCCATAATTGGCCACAGAAGGGAAAATAATGGGGTGAGTGTTCTGAGAGGCCAGGGGCACATACCCAGCAGAAATTTACCCAAGTACCCCCCCCCCCACCCCCTTGGGAAAACAACCCAGACCTGATTGATAGTTCACGACATTTCAACCAGTTAGAAGCTGCACACCCTTTACACAACAATGTAATCCAATAATTGGACTGTTACATTACAGTTACTGCGAGATTGTTTTGAATTTTAAAAATGGCATACCAATGTAATTTATTATCCTGCTTTAGTCTCCATTAGCGTTGCTATCGTGGATTATCATTATATTAGCTTATGCCATCTGTGTATCTGGTGCAGTAACAGGTATAAAAAGACTGCCGGTCTCCAACAAACCGCAACTTTCTCCGCGATTTGTCTAATCGGTCTTGCCTTCGTTTTTTTCTGCCGCGTATTTTGTTAGTTTCTGGAGTTTGCACTCTCAAAACTTTGACAGAAGGAAAGGAAGAAAATGAGCAAAAATAACGGGGCATCTTCTCACGACACCAGTGGTAGAGTAACAACACAGAATAGGAAGCCGTACCCCAGTATTAGTCTGATAAACGAGCCGGTAGATAAACTGGCATCTTAATTCTTTAACTTAGGGAGGAAAATAAATCAACCTGATAAGCCGGAAAACCTCAGCAATACCATAGCTTTTTTGTCTGCCATCGGGAAATTAGACGGTTTTACTTATCTTGACCCTGAAGCTGATTTTTTCATCTGCAGTAGGCCTTTGTCTGTGATAAATGATTTCATTTCTTGCGCATACATGCCAATTTAAACCACAACTTGTTCACTGATATCTTCACTTGCATTCCATAGGCGGTGATGCAACACCAATTGACTGTCTTTATGTTTCGCGTCAAAGTGGCCAAGACACACCTCAATGCGGTTCTCGGACCGAGCCGTGCCAAACGTTGCCACAAGCACTGCTGTTGGTGAAAGATGGAGGAAAGATCTGTCTCAATGGAACGAATAGTGAAATACATCCTTACACCTGTGAAAAAATGGGCCCTGTTAAGGACAAACCATTGAAGCAGCTAGACAAAAGTGTGGAAATACATGGTTTGTTCACAAAAGCGCATATCACCTGTGAACCACGTTATGGCAATCTAGTTTTTAAGTATCCTGACAATCGCCTCTTTAAATTAACTCTCTCGAACCTTGTATTTCTCAAATTTGGATTCGATCTACTCAATGTGAGCTGTTTCAGAGTATTTATATCTAGCTGCAAGTTTATTAACAGCTCAAACGCAGTTCGTATATTACAGAAGGATTCGAGGGTCATCACGACGTCTTCCATCATCGTCACTGACACCGAATTCTTTTACAATAAATTGTCCGTCTCTGCCATCTTGTTTAAAGGGTCGGTTACCATTAGAATCTCGAGGTGTGTCTTTCAGGGCACGAAGGGTCAGTATGATAAAATCTCAGGAGTTAAAGAAACAGAGGCTGCCGTGTACATTAAGGTCTTAGGATATCCAAACATGGTATACACAGATAGCTCAATTGTCGATTCTGTCTTTCAAGACCTTGGTCACGAGAACAATGGCCTTGCTTTGTCATATCGGTCTTTTGGCTACTTTGTCACTGGACGTTTATTAGTATTTAACAGTACCTTCCTATGCAATGAGAATGCTATATTAGTGAAAGGCGGTTTTTACGTACATCTTCGTCATGTGACAATTAATTCTACGTTTGGTTATGTTTTATTGGGCGGTGGACCTCCCAAAATAAATGCCAGGGCTCCTGATGTATGGCTTTTCTTGGACCATTGCATTCTATCAAATAACAGAAAAGGAATAAACATGGCTACTACCCGCTGCGTCAACGTGAACGGCAACGTGTGCCAGCCAAGCAGCCAAATATTAGTTGTAAAGAATAGTCTATTCGTCGGAAGGAACGAGACTCACCGGCTCGGTGACGCAATCAGGTTGATAGTGAAGGCGTATCGCACTTTACACAGACCGAATTTTATTAAAGCCATAGTAATTCTTGAAAACGTCACCTTTCAAGAATTCCTTCACCGTGTAGTCTACATAAAAATTCAAAGGAATGTAACGGGCCTAATAAACGTTACGAACTGTAGGTTTCTAAACAATTCTGAGTTTGTTTATCGCCTGGATGACCGTCCAACTATAAGGATTGCACTTGAGAAGGAAGACCCTCCGAAATGTCTCAACAGAAACCACAACAGCAAATTTTTCTGGCATAACAAAACGCAGTTTCCGGTGGTATTTGAGAATTGTATGTTTAAAAATAACGTCGCAATCTCAGGAGCATTGAATATTTTCAATGGAAACGTCACTATTAAAAATTGCACTTTTAAAGACAACGAAGGATCAAATCTAGGAGGGCATATTAAAATGAAGATCGGTTATGGTACTCTCAACATCATCAATAGTAATTTTCTTCAGTCACGTTTGAGTCAAAATACTAATGTAGAGCGAATGTCAAATGATGGATGCTTTTTGTATTCTGAAAGTGCTGGACCAGTCATCATTAAAAACTCGTCATTTACAGCAAACATAAACAAGAAGTTCTACCCGATCTTAGCTGTCACTAAGAGCAGTTTAATACAAGTAGATGCTGCTTCTACAATTAAGTGTCCGTCTGGCAGGTGGCTTAAAATGGATATCAACAAAAAAACTGAAGGCTTTGAGTTGTCGAAACGAATTGACATTTGTACATCTTGGATGAAAGCCAATTACGTCAAAATATTCTGCGAAGAGTGTCCTACTGGATTTTATAGTCTACAGAGAGGATTTATATCTGGTTTAACTGACACTAAAGAGGATAAATGTCTGAAATGTCCATACGGAGCGTCGTGTGAAAATGGAACCATCAAAGCCAAAGAGAACTTCTGGGGCATGGAAGATTTTTCTTCCATTCCTCCAAGTTTTCATTTTTTTCACTGTCCTTCTGAATACTGCAGCAGATCAAGCCACTCCACCCACTATGGTCATAACAGCTGCCATGGCAGAAGAGACGGTGTTCTTTGTGGCAAGTGTTTTGATGGATATAGTGAGGCACTGTATTCAAATTCATGCAGAATGAACGAGAGATGTAATGATAGCTGGTTTTGGCTGGCGACTACGATTTATGTGGCAGCCTTTGCTGTTTATATTATCTTCAAGCCTCCTATTTTCTCAAAGCTGCTAAAATACAGTCTCTGGTTTAAGTATAAACCTGGCTTTAGTAATCTACATCAGACATCAAGCGAAGAAAATAAAGAACACGATTCTGGATATCTAAAAATCATCTTTTATTTTTATCAAGTGGCAGAACTGGTAATGATTCAGTCTCCAGAGAAAACGTTTCATCTGGTACCCATTATTCCTCCTATCATGGCAATTTTTAATTTCCAGGTCAAATCATTGAACGGTAGCATTGGCTGTCCATTCCCTGGTCTTACTGTCGTAACCAAGGAACTGTTTAAGTGCATGAAGTTCCTAGCAACGTTGCTTTCCATTGGTCTTATTTATGTACTTCATCGAGCCACCAGTAAGACCCTCTACACAGCTCCACCATCAATGAAACTATACCTGTCTGTTGCTTTAGAAACACTGTTGCTTGGTTATGAAAGACTTGCTGATACATCCCTTAAACTTATGCATTGTGTTCCTATTGATAAGGACTGGCGTCTTTTTGTAGATGGGACAATTCAATGTTGGCAGTGGTGGCAGTTCCTGCTTACCTCGTTTATACTGTCATTCATCATCCCCCTCGTTTTGGTTCTTCTCTGGGGATCACTGAGACTTAGCAAAGACAAAGTAACAGCCAAGGAATTTTTAATAGCTTGCGCATTCCCTTTGCCTTGCCTTCTATTTTGGTTGTTTCGTGAATATAGAAAAAAGGATGATCAACAACTGTGTAACGTTGGATGCGTAGACGATACAGAAGAAATAAAGCAGGTTCTCCACGGTCCATTCCGCGCAGGCTCCAGCGAGGATCATGGCACCCTATACTGGGAAAGTGTACTGACTGGCCGAAGATTGATTCTGTTGGTCATCCATACATTCGCTACTGACCCCACTATTCGCTTTGTCTGCCTCAGTTGCGCATGCGTTATTATTCTGGTCCATCACCTCACAGTGAGGCCTTTTCGCGAACGCAAAGCTAATATCTGTGAAGGCTTTTCTCTGTTGAGCCTAGTTGTTATTTGCATCTTCAGTTTAACCGAAGCTACGCTTATTTCCCATGGAATAGATGCCACCGGTCCAAGCAAAGACCTCTTCTCTGCTTTACAGTGGATCGAGATAGGTCTTCTCAGCTTGGCTCCTTTGGCACTGTGCCTCCTAGTAGCTTTTTGTGCACTTTCTCAAGTCGCCCGCCTGCTGTACCACTGCATCACGTGCCTTTCACATGTTATAAATTGCAAACTTTGTACTGAAGAAAACTCGACGCCTCCGCCATTTGTGGTTGATTGGGACTCGGAGGAAATTCAAGTCATTGCATAAACTCATGGCTTGTCTAGGTTTTGCTGTTGTCGAATTCAGATAAACAGAAGGAAGTGATGGAGAACATTTTGATAGCAGCGTCCTTGCTTGTGCCGCAGTCTGCTATTCAAGTTAATCTTGAACTCACAAATAGTAAAATCAGCGCCAAAGAAGGAACAACAAGATTATGTCGCGTTTCATGACGGAGTCTGTGTCCATCCTTTTGACAAACTGTCAAGCTAATCATTGTTGTATTTCGAATTTAACTGACACTGGAATAAGGTGTATATCTGTAAATTCAATCTTAGAAGTGATAGAAAACTGAATCCAAGCTGTGCTTCCAAAATCCAAAAGAGAAACTGGAGAACGGAATCAGAAGAAGGTCACTAATGCAGGACTGTATAGCAGTATTCCTGTGAACAGCGCGGTAGGGAAACTGAGAGCTCTCTCAATTTGGCCGTCATTTTAATACTTCCTGACTCAAATTTTAGCACCGATATATAAATATATATATATATATATATATATATATATATATATATATCATAATCACTGATCTAGTTTTTCATATTATTATTATACTTCTTGTTGTACATAGTCACCTTTATTTTAATTCCAATTGTGCTACGTCATTTTTTGCGACTTAGTATTTGATTAGTGTCGAGAGCCATGCGTTTATCAGCGGTGCACTTTGCCTATTTAGCCCTCGCTAAATAAAATGTCTGGGTTGCTCATTTATGAATTTTATACTTATTTAACTAGGTATCTGGTGGATTATTTTAGTGAAACATCCTCAATGTTAGTCTAGTTTTCATCCAGTATCGACTTTTTGCCGCTAACAAACTATGTATTATGCGATATACTTCCTGTTAGCGCTGAAGCGATATATTGCCCTCTTTGGCGCTTTTTATTTCCCTTCACGTTGGAAATAATTGTTTGGCAAAAATAATTTACGCTAATATTGTAACTATAAATCATTTAAAAGTTGCTTTACTAATGTTCTTGTTCTTTTTTTCGAGTTTATGTGATTGCTTCTACTCATCCCCGTTTATAGCATATTAATAGTGACTAAGAAAATTGTATCGGTTTACAATTTTATAATGTTCACAGGCATAAAAGAGCAACACAATTTTTCGTGCCGAGGCCCTTTTTTTTTACATGAAACTATGATAGTACTCTCACACGCAATCACAAAGGCTTCCGGCCGAGGGTCTGCAGTTTCTGCAAAGGTGCGGTAACTTTTCGGGCCAGAAGGCCGCAAATTTTCAAATCAAAGCCTGTTGGAAAGTAAGAAGCTCAGCTTCTACCTCACAAACCAGTCAATTTTGCTTCTTTAACTGATTGTTTCAAATTACCATTTTCAATATTATCGAACTGACTTTGACCTTGAATGCAAACTTGACATACATTAAATAGCTCTCCCTGCCTGAAAAATTGCCGGCACTTTCGAGAAACGGGTCTCCTGATGGTGATTAAGTTATATTGCCCTTTCTTGTTGTAATTTAACTTCTTGTTTGAATATTACATTTTAAGAAAGATTTTTTTTTTGGCGAAATGTCTAAAATTAAAAAAGTTACTTCTGCTTATCAAATAACCGAGAAGCTTTTCTTATGGTCTTTACACTTTAATTCTAAGAAATGAAGAAATCATTTCGTCCAAAGAAACTCAATGTAGCACGTTGCTGCCTTAATGTATATTAACTTTCTAGATCGATTCTAGAGTCGCTTGTTGTGAAAATAACTGCTAAAAGGGCGAATGACGCTCGGTTAATGTACGCTTACACAATAAGTTGAATGATGTCCGCCTGCCAGGATGTACTTCTGTCTTGGTTTCGGCTCGGTGATAGTTTTGTTTATATGTTGATTGTGTTCGATGGGCAAAATAAACAGGCAAGTGATATGCCTTTTCTGTGGGCAAATACAGGATTTTCCAGCAAAACATTGATAACAGTCCGGAAAATTCCGGAAAACATTCACAGTAATCGTGCGGTAGCATGTAATTTTCGCGGGAGTCTCAATTTCGAAGTTTTGGGTGTTTCGCGGACAGCCATGTTTTCGAAGGTCCACAGTATCGAGTTGATCCCAAGACAATGGATTACTACGAAAATTCGTTTCCTTTTACTTTGTCGACAAAAATTTCTCTTTGACTGACTGCAAACTTCATGAGGATCTTTCTTTTACAGTCAGTTATAACGTAACGAAGGTCTTAACTATAAATCTGGTAAATTTGATATGAACTTTCATAATTCATTGAAGTGTGCAACGTGTGCAAATACCAGACTTCCCATGTATTAGCCCAATACCCTAGAAAAAAGTAAGATCTCGTGAGAAATATTGCTGAAAGGTCTTTGGCGATGCATTGAACACCGCGTTACCCAACAGGATTCTCTCTTACTCAAAAAGCTGGGGATGGTTTAGAGGCAAGGTAAGTCAAAGGCCGCAACTTTCCATAAACTTCTTGATTTCTGTAGAATAAAGAACCTTAAGGTTTTTACTGGAGAGGGCTTTTGTTACCATGTCCTGTACTGCTCAAAGTAAATAGTACATCTTATCAGGTCCGATAATTATTTTCATTACTTTTGTTATATCACGATAACCACCTTCGTTGTCTGATTACGTCCTGTTAGCAACAATGTCGTTCACAATAGGAATCTTATACAGATAAACTACATATTTTGGCACTTACCTAGCCTCCCACACAGGCATTTTTAGGGGAGGAATGAAAAATGAGCTCCCATAAAAACGCCTGCGTGGGAGGCTAGCACCGACCTGACTTGAAAACAAAAGAGCTCGGAAAATCAGCAACTCGTAACTCTCTCGTTGAACAAACCTGTATATATAGTTACAGTTAAGGTTTGATAGGCGAGAAGGGAAATCCAAAATTCTTACCCGACAGATTCGTTCACTTCCTGTTAGGTTTTATTGTCTATCATGTCTTTTAAACAGGGGCAATTATTTTTATTCAACTTGCCTAAAACCGCACTGGTGACGTATTCATCAATAGTGTCCAATATAATGAAATATTTAGCGTCGTTCTTTAGAGGAAGGTTAAAGTACCGCTTAGTCATTACAACCATTGTGCATGCACAAAAATCACTTCCCCGGCTTCACCAAGATGTTGTCTCACACGTGGTTTCGTTGGTTGCTTGGCCTATGCTTGTTGTTTCTCCTCGGTCTGACCAGCACAAAAGCAGGTAAGGAAGGCCAAAACAACTTGTTAATATATTGAACATAATCCAGTTTCTTTTAAACCGTTTAGTTTACATCAATATACTGGTACGGTTACCACAAGAGGTTTGCTATGTTTTGATTCAGATTGCAACAGAAATTTTTAGGAAGTGTTGATACAGAAACGTTTCTTAGCCGAGGAAACGCCTCACTACGTCAACGATTAACTTGAACCGTTAGAGTAACTCAAACTGAAGGTCAGCGTTTTTTTTTTTAATTTTAAGTTCCCCCGAAACCTGAGCTGTCACCCCTTATCTGCATGCCTCCATGCTTAATCCTCGCTACTGAGCGTAATAAGATGAACTGTTGCCATGTAACAACATCACTAACTTTTATGCACTAGATTTTGCAACTGGTGATAGATTTTATAAAGTGTTATTGAGCTTTATGATAGATCAATTGTTGTGATCTAGACGACACGTAGACTTATCTCTATCGGTTTTCAACTACACTCGCTACTAGGCGTGACAAGATGAACTTCTGCAATTTTATAAAACTGCCAACTTTTCTGAGATGGATTTTGCATCTGATGATAGGTTTCATAAAGTGATATTGAGTCTTATAATGAATTAATTAGTCTGGTCAAGAAGACATGCAAGGGTAATTCCAACAGTTCGTAATTTCACAAATATTGTAACCCGCCCAATAAGATTGTTTGACAAGTTCCTTGTTTGTGGACATGACTTAATTAAGGTATTTCCCGCCCATTCAAATTATGTTTCTTCCTAGCTTCGATACAATTTTATGATTACTGTTAAAATACGTTTCTTACAAGTCTAGTTTTAAACGGAAGCCGAGATTTCTCACAACAAAGAATCGGAAATGAACACTTGGTTGATGACAAGCAGTCAGACGTTTCTGAATTATACTCAGCGTTTTAAATTTGAATAACCGGGGAAGAAGGTTCGCCTTTGCTACATAAAAAAAGGTTAGACTTTCACGTGGCTCGGATGATCCTGCAGAAATAATGCTCTCACCTCCAGAGGGAAAAGCAAAACGATGTTTCCTCGCGTCACGGCGTTTTCACAGATCAGTTTATTTTTTGAGTAAATTTGGCGCGAATTTAGAATATCTTTAAAGTCCCACAAACCAGTCAGCAAAATCTACAGTAAAAATGATAATTTTTGCCTTTTAATGACGTCACGTTTTCCTTTTTGATATCTTATACTTTGAATGCGTTCATAGACCTGGCGGAGATTCCAGTTTCGCGGGAAAGGGTGCCCTAAAATGTGTCTAAAAATAAACCTGTTCGTAAAAACGCCATGACATAGGCCTAGTATGGGAGTTGCTCACTCCGGGTTATGGTCTCCCGTCCTCACTTAGTACTCATGCTAAATGCACTGAACTGTTGAATTAAGCGCGGGTGGAGCGAAACAGAGCTGGATGGAAGAGCTGGGAAGTAGCCAAAGCGGTTGCACCAGAAAGAAAGTGCACAAGACAGAAAGTGTTGGTCAGACAGCGTGGAGGCCTTATACGCCTACTGGAGCTATGACACTTGATGGTGATGATGATGAAGGGAACGTTAGAGAGATATCTCTTCAACTAGGACACCCTCTGGGCTCGCAGCACAGACAGTCTGCCTTAAGTGCCTTAACTGGATACAGCGCACATATTCTGAGGAGGATCCTCTCTAAAAGACAAGCCCACCTGTCCGATCTTATAACCTGGAAAAACACTGAAGTACTTGACTTCCGACACTGTCGCCGAACCCCAAACCGTTTGTAGATTAGAAATTCTAGCGTACTGCTAATTCCTGCAGAGGTGTCTATGCCAATACTGAACTGTTCTACCAAAGTCCATACTAAATTAGCTTTTAACCTCCTTCATTAGCCGGTGTGTTTGCCTTGCTGATTTGCTAAAAAAAAGTATCATCTGCTATTTAACAATTATTCCACGAGTGCGCTTTGGATATGAGATGGTCGATGGCCAACAAGATGCGTAGCGCCGAGTTGGCTATCGACCATCTCATATCTAACAAGCGCGAGTTGGATGATCGTTTCATTAAAAACGCTCATAAAATATCGAGAAATCTTCCCGATTTTATTTGTAAAAACAACCGATTTTCTGCTTGTTTTTAATTTTGAGTAGACGTGTACAGTTACCATAACTGGAGAGCATGGTATAATGGCTCATATACCACGATGGATAAGCCAATCAGAACCCTAGAATTGCATAATCCAATGATTCAGTTTTTAATAATTAATATTGTCTTAGTTTTTCAAAACTCAGTTGTTGACACTTTCACATTATCTTCAGGTGCTGATGCGGAGTTCAGTGACCCTCGCCTTTTTGTTTCCATTCTACTTGGTGAAGACTCACCCACATGTGGTTCGTTACGTCAACCGTGCCAGACTCTTTTCCAAGCACTGATAAAAGTCGTGGACGGAGGAAAGATCTTCCTTGATGGAAGGCACAGTGGGTTACGTCCATACAACTGTAGAAAAAGAATTGGAAAAAAAGAACGCATTGTGGAGTTCATGCGCGTAAGTCTAACAATACAGGGCTGGCTTACGAAGGCGCATATTTCCTGCAAACTACGTTATGGTCTAGTTTTTGAACATGATAAAAACCAACTTTTGCGGATAACTTTCTCAAACCTTATATTCCATAACAAGGCATTCGTTTTAAACGAAGTGAGCTGCTTCAATATTGCTATTAGTAATTGCAAAATTATTAACAGTTCCGCGGCGGTTGTTGTTGTACAAGGAGAATCTAGAATCTGCACCAATTCTTCAATTGTTATCTCCGATACTGAGTTCCTGAACAATACCCAATCGCTCATCGCCAATTTGTCAAATGGAATTTTCATTCTTAAAATCTCCAGAAGTGTATTTCAGGACAGGGTTGGTCGGTTCAAAGTAACTTCAGAGGACAGATATAGTACCGGCGCTGTGTACATTAAGGCACCCACCTTGAGAAATATGGTGCATGTCTCGTGCTTTGTTACCGATTCTATTTTTCGCGAGCTTGGTCACAAATTAAATGGCTTCGCTTTATCCTTTAAAGTAAATAACCTATTTACCACAGGGATGTTGTCAGTATCGAATACCACCTTTCTCAACAACGAGAATTCTATATTTGTATATGGTGGATTTGACGTTCGACTAGATCAGGTGACCATTGACTCTACTTATGGATATGCTTTTGCAGCCAGTGGTCCTCCAAACCTGTCGCCTAACGTTTCTGATATAAAGGTGTCTTTACATCGTTGTCTACTGCGGAACAATAGAGTTGGTGTACGAATGACAATAGTACCTTGTCTAGATGTACTCACTTGTGCACCAAGCAGCCAATCACTATTTATTAATGACACTCTTTTTGAAGGAGGTAGCGAGACGCGCGGTATCGGTGATGCGATCAGGTTTTCATTGAAGGTGACAGGTAGGTCACTCCAAAAACATTTCATTGATGCGAAGGTAATTCTGTACAACGTTACCTTTCAAGGAATTCACAACGGCGTAATGTACGTAACCATGCAAAAGAATGTAAAAGGACTGATATCCATAAAGAACTGCAAGTTTATAAACAATTCTCAGTTTGTATACCGATTAGATAACCGAGCAACTGTAGGTGTTGAGTTTCCCGACGAAGATCCTCCAAAATGTCTCAAAGAGAACAACCGCAGCAAAGTCTTCTGGAATGACACATTCCAAACACCGGTGACAATTGAAAACAGCATATTCGAGAATAACGTCGGTATCTCAGGAGCACTGAATTTTCTTAATGGAAACGTCACTTTGAGAAACTGCACGTTCAGAAACAATGAAGGCTTGACTTTAGGAGGGCATGTCTATCTGAAAACGGGTTACGGTAGCCTTAGCGTTGTAAAAAGCGCCTTCCTTCAAACACGTTTAAACCATATATCTAAAACTGGCCAGCCCGGCAAAGTCCTGCGTTATGGATGTTTCCTGTATTCGGATAGCACTGGTCCTATCATCATAAGAAACTCGTCTTTTATAGCAAAGGCCAACCGAAAGCTTTACCCTGTTTTGGCTGCTACTAAAAGTACTTCAATAAAGACTGATGCCACCTCTACTTTACAATGCCCGTCTAAACGACGAGTGAAACTGGAAAGTATAAAGGCAACTGAAGGTTTTGAGTTTACCGAGGGAAGCAGGACGTGCTGGATGAAGGTCAATTATGTCAAACTATTTTGTCAAGAGTGTAATGATAAGTTTTACTGTCTGGAGACGGGTTTGCCAAAACGTTTGAAATTTAGCAAAGGACTTAAATGCCTCAATTGTCCTTACGGAGCATCCTGTGAAGATGGAAATGTCCGAGCTAAAGAGAATTTCTGGGGCTTAAAAGTGAAAAGAAGACCTCCAACAATGCAATTCTTTCCCTGTCCCCTGGAATACTGTAGCAGTTCAAGGCATTCCAGTTATCGGGGTTACAATGCCTGTCATGGCAAGAGGACCGGCGTCCTATGTGGCAGATGTTCTGATGGGTATAGCGAAGAACTCTATTCGACTTCATGCAGAAAGAAAGATAATTGTAGCGATCACTGGTTTTGGGTGGCAACCGCCATCTATGTGATTGTATTTTCAGTGTACTTCATCTTTAAGCCTCCCGTGTATTCGGAGTTGTATAAGCAGACTCTTTGGTTTAAGAAGAAGCCCAAAAGTGTTAACGTACAGTCAACACCAGAAGAAGAAGATAACAAAAGCCACGACTCTGGTTATCTAAAGATTGTCTTTTATTTCTACCAAGTAGCCGAGCTGATGATGATAAGATCTCCTGAGAAAACTCTGCATATGGTACCAATTATTCCCCCAGTTATGGCTATCTTTAATTTCCAGGTTAAGACATTGAATGGTGGCATTGGTTGCCCATTTCCTGGTCTCACTGTCGTCACCAAGGAACTATTTATGTGTTCAAAATTCCTGGGAACATTGCTGTCTATTGGTTTTATTTATGCCCTCCATCGATCCGCAAGTAAGCTCAGGTTCATTTCCTCACCATCACTAACACTATATCTCGGCGTTGTGTTAGAAACACTTTTGCTTGGTTACGAAGGACTGGCAGATACAACCCTTAAGTTGATGCACTGTGTTCCTATTGAAAAGGATTGGCGTCTTTTTTTAGATGGGAACATCGAGTGTTGGCAGTGGTGGCAGTACTTGTTAATCGCATTCGCAGTTTCCTTTATCATCCCTCTGGTCTTGGTTCTCTTTTGGGGATCACTGATGCTTGCCAAGAACAAAGTGACTGCTAAGGAATTCCTGATAGCTTGTGCTTTGCCTTTGCCTTGCCTACTGTTGTGGCTTTTTCGGCAGTTTAGAAAGACAGATGATGAACAGCTTCTTTATGCTGGAAACGAAGATCATGCAGAAGAAATAAAGCAGGTTCTACACGGTCCATTTCGCAAAGCGTCTACTGGCGACTATGGCACCCTGTACTGGGAAAGCGTACTGACTGGTCGGAGATTAATTCTACTGACTATCCACACATTTACTACTGATCCCTTGAAACGCTTCGTCTGTCTTAATTGCGCATGCGTTTTGATGTTTGTTCATCATCTTACAATTAGACCATTCCGAGAGCAAAAGGCCAATATCTGTGAAGGCCTCTCGCTTATGAGCTTGACAGTTATCTGTACTTTCAGTTTGGCTGAAGCCACTTACATCTCAGAGGGAATAGATCCCGCTGGACTAATTCAAAACTTCTTTCAGGCTTTGCAATGGATGGAGGTAATCGTACTTGGTTTACTGCCTGCAATGGTGTGCGTTCTTTTTGGTTTTGCAGTGTTGTCTCAAGTCATTCGACTGTTGTACCACTGTGTGAAATTTCTCTTGTATCATACAAGATACAAATATCTTTTTCATCAAGAGATCTCAAGGAACAGGGAGCTTCTGGTTAACTGGGACCCAGAGGAGGTCCATGTCCTGGATTGAGTTCGCAGTGGAAATGTTACTATTTTTTTTAAATAAATCGTTACAAACAGGATTTTAAGGCAATTAGACTGTTATTTCTTAAGAGATGAATAGGGAAGGAATTATCGGGTACGACATTCATATTTTTCGCTTGTTAACTCACGCGTTAACAGCACTTTCAAAGGGACTGTGTCACATCAGTCTGAATCTATACTTTGTTTAGTATCTATGGGACTATTGCACGATGACGTTATTTTACTCCAACTACCAGAATCCTTCAGATTGTTGTTTTCTTGTGAAAATTAGGGCTATTGTTTTTTAAACCCTAGCGGAATTGACAAATTTAAATGTTAAAGCAAAAAAAGAAATGAATTGTGGTAGTTGTAGTCCAATGTCGTCATCATGAAAATAGTCCATTGCCAATCACTCGCTCACTTGCTTTGGGACTTAACTTTGCGGACATTACTTATAATAATGACAAAGTCACAGCTTAGTGTCAAATCATTGTCTCCCAAGCGCCATATTTGAAATTGCATAGAAAACAGATGAGCTTTGAAAAACGTTTAGGCTAAACAGTTTCATTAAAAATTTTCTAATTGCGGTGTCTGTTACTCCTTTTCAGTTTTGCCAATCAATGCCTTGTTTTGTATTTGCAGTGTTATTTAAACCATCCTACAGTGTTTTAAAATAAGCGGTTGCGTTTAGTTTGCTCACTGTTCCGAGGCCAGTTTCTATTTTCTGAATTAGGCTAGTTCGTGACAAAGCTCCTTTAAGTTTGTGGTTATGAACGTGTTTAGATATTGCAAAAGTAAATTTAAAATTTACTTAAAATTCATCGACAACAAATAACTTTTGACCACTGCAGAAAATACCATAACATACCATAATGCTCTTTGTTTGTCACCCCAAAATTTTGCATAAGCTTTGTCTTCAGTTTCTCTTAGGAGTTAAAATGGCCCCAAGGGGAAACTGAAAACAATGCTTATGCAAAATTTTGTGGTGACAAACACAGAGGATTAAGGTATGTTATGGTATATTCTGGAGTGGTCAATTGAAATGCTGCTCGAAAAACACGACAAACCCTTTGGAACACCTGAAACACTTCCTAGTTTTAAACAAAGGCTGACGAATCATACAGAAAAGGTCAAGTACGGACTACAATGTACCTGCCCTTTCACTGCGACACTGATTCGAACACAAAATTGCTTTGGGGCAAAAAGAGACCTTGGTTTAAATTCAGTACGTGATAACAGAACACCAATTAACTTTCCATTTCTTTTTTATCTTTACCGAAACCCAGGTGACTTAAACTTCTGTGCTTACTTTTGTTAACAGCTCTAAAGCTTCAACAGTCGTGCTGATTGATTTATGAATTGATCATTTTCCCATCGACTTGTTTATAACTCTGGCAAAGAGCCATTCTATATCACAGCCAGCGAACTGAGAAAGTTGCACTTGATTAGTTAGCACTTTCTGCCCGTATGGACGATACAACTTTGTCGCAAGTGATAAGTGCCTGGGACAAGCCACTGACAAGCGGCAACGACCGAAATCGTATCGGCGTATTAGATAGATAGATAACTTTATTTAAACACGGTTAAGTTCCTTCAGCATGTACAAAAAAAAAAAAAAAATCTAAGATATATTATACCTAACTAAACTAACTCTGATTAAAAATATATTCATAAAATTTTAACTACCTAGCTATTTACAAATAAAAGCTGCTTTTCAAGGATGCCGTGTAAAACTGTATTAATGTATCATCTCATTCAAAACTGTTGCGACACAGTATTGCACTGTTCATAGGCTTTTTAATAGTTTCTCCTTTTTTCTAATGCTTTTCGTCCGAAGTTATAAGTTTTTGACTAGTTTGACTCATATTATAAAACCTTCTCCCATACACGAGAACGAAATCTTTGTTTAGGTCTGTTAGCTTTTTTCAACTTTATTTTAGGTTTTCAACAAATTACTGTTTGTTTTCGAAAACGTCTAGTGAATTTGTAATACGTGATTTGAATTTAAATGTCTTGGCGGTTTTAATTAGAAGAACGTGTAAAAGTTGTTTTGCTCAAGGTTCAGCCCACTTTATACTACGTTTTGAGACTACCTGAAAAACATCGTTGAGGTCACTTCGGATCCCTGAGTATTTTGCTTTCGCTACTACTACAAGCATAAAACTCTATTTTTGTCATGGTTGTGATACTCGTCTGTCATGAATACGTATATACTGCCCAGGTATAGTGGGGTATACACTGACAGTGGGAAGTTATATTTGACAACAATTTCAAGACAATACTGAAAGGATAGGAAAAAATTGCATAAAACTCCAGAGTTGTTATGTAACCCTCTCCAAAAACCGAGGAAAACAACCTAGTTTAGCTTTATATGCGTTTTTTTTCTATAAATAATCCCTTGTTTTCATAAACACTAGAGTTTTGTAACCGCGACCTTAAATTGAACTTCCTCGGCAGTTTTAATTCAAGTCACGCGTTAAACATTTTTTTGCTCACAATCCAGTCCATTTTTTTCTACTGAATTTGTGGTGCTACCAAAACAACCGTTGACTTCTCTTGCAAGATCTTATGTTGCTTGCTTCACGAGAGTAAACAGTATGTATTGTAC
This sequence comes from Porites lutea, assembly GCF_958299795.1. Classification (NCBI taxonomy): domain Eukaryota; kingdom Metazoa; phylum Cnidaria; class Anthozoa; order Scleractinia; family Poritidae; genus Porites; species Porites lutea. The sequence goes on from NC_133206.1 coordinate 34,705,231, forward strand.
ATAAAAAGTTGTGATTGTTGAAAGTATAACATGTTTGGCTTAACGAAGGTACCATAAGTAGTCAAAAAGGGCGAAATGTGACGAAATATACTAAGAAAATGGGGCAGTCAAGTGTCAGTTTTCTCGGAATACCTATTTTCACTTTTGATACTGACCACAAGATATAACAAGATGAGAAAAAAATATAAATCTATTTTTTGTTTGTTGTGTTGAAAATGGTTGCGAGATAGGTTTTTAGACTGAATATAACAATTGGAAAAAATAAAAGACGAAAACAACTGTACTGCAGTTGCGGTCGGAGAAGCTCCCGGACCATGCACAAATAATGGAATGTTTTTATTGGTCAGTGCGGACACGAAATGCCACTTCAGGAACGTTTTGCACTGTATTCACGTCCAAAATAGCTCACAAAGCATATAACAAAGACGTCTGATCTGACCGGGGAGGTACTGTGGTGGTTCTAATTATTTTAAGAAAACAGGTAATGTAGCCTTAAATTATAAAAATGACGTAAGCACAAGGAATATAAAATCAATGAATGATCAGTAAAGGAGGCACAATCCGACGTTTCAGCGAGATGTATTCTCCTGTGGTTTTTGGATGGCTGCTGATTTTTCTCCGCGCTTTGCCTGTACTCAGTATAGACCAATCAGGTAAGAGGTTTACCATGTTATAGTTTAAAACGTTCTTTTTTCACTGCGTCCTAATCCTGTGACAAATTTCCAGCATCTTCCTAAATTCATGTATTAAAAAGAAATTAAGAAATTTTGCTTCTGGCAGATGCAAGCGACTTAAAAAAAATTGACATACGGAATTTGAGGGGATCAGAAATGACAGAAGAGAACCTCTACAAAATATATAGGAACGGTCTATTTCTCCCTCTGGTTCTCAACAGTAGGTGATACACTTGATCAAACCTTGGCCTCACGCAAAACGCTGTTTTGTTAAACTGTTTAAATTACTGGCCCAATAGGTTTGACGAGCAAAAAAGAAACTCTGCACCGCTTAACACTTTTTGGACATGTTTTGGTCGTCCTTCCCAGAACTATGAAGTGAAATAGTCGAAATACCCTGTTAAAACGTTTTCTTAAGGTGGCACAAAATCTCTTTTCACCTTCATTTGACGGAGTGAGCCTTTGAGTATTGTGGCTCACGTGTGGCTATAATTGAACGAAATTATCGCCTTGTTTTTGTTAAACAATTGGTTTGGTCGATAAATGAATTTTAGTGATGTTAGCTAACAGGTAATTGATCTGATTAATTAACATCGGGTGTTACCAAGTTATCGTTCGACTTCTCTTTCATCTACTTCATTTAAACAATTTTGCTGAGGTGAAATCGAAAATGACTTACATAATCAAGTTAGCTTGTTGACAAAAAACAATATTATTGTGAAAGGTGACACGTTAACATTTTTTAAGAACTTCTAGAGCCGGAAACCCGCTTTTTGGGCTTAGAAGGTCTCACCATAATAAAGGTGGGTCAACATGTTTTTCCCACTTGACGATAATAGTCCAGCTGTTATCGACCAAAATTGTTCACTTTTATGATAAAAGCATGAAACTTTGCCAGATTACAACCAACCCTAAGACTAACATTTTAGGATATGGAGCCAAGCCAAATTCAACACTGGACACGAGCACTGCGCAGGCCCTAAAATGGCCTACATGAGAACGAGGCTGTTAGTGGAAATCCTTCTAAAATACCATTTTTGAGTGTTTCTGTAAATAAAAGTCGTAGATATTGTGGAAGAGGACATTTGCTTTACTGTCATGCTTTCTTTGGTGTCACGTGACCCCTCCTTCCAAATATGGCGGGCTATTGTTGGGTGTCCTGTGCTGAGGCTGTCTTCTGTACATTTGAGAGTTTAAAGGGGTGAGAAGGGGCACCTTTTCAGGCAATTTCAAATGATAACACTCTTGCAGCTATTGTCCAATTATCAGCGGCTGTTTTTTACCATACAAATGCAAATCATTACATGAAAACGAGGCAAAAATCTTTTCAGCGGTTTGAAAAGCCTCCAGTTAGCCCTGCGTGCAGTCATCTTGAGTTGGATTCATAGACCATTGCCTAAAAGCCTGAATTGATCAAAAATTGTGATCGCACGGCGTTTTTGCAGAGTTTTTTTCTCCACAGACGACAATCGAAAGTCACATGACATAGACTTTTTCCTTAAATACGCCATATTGAAGGAATTGAAGAGCCCCCCTTCCTGATAGTTGTATCCTCAAGATAGTTGTAGATGTCACTGTATCTTAAGAGTAGGTTGTACACTAGTTTTGCCAATGGTGAATCGACACCGTCCCAAAGAAGCAGTTTTTCTTTCATTTAAGAGTTCATAGCAACAGACTGCCACGATATACCCCTTAGTCAAAGTTAAAACTTTTAGACTTGTATGCCTCAGAAGTGTTGTTCCCTACACATATCCCATTCATATACTGCTCGACAGGTATGTTGCATGAGCACTACTCCAGTTGAGGAAACACTATGAAGGTCACTTTATCTTCTTTTTCACTTCTTGCCTCGTTTTATTGAAGATAATGAGGGCTGGATAAACAAACGCAAGTGCAAGCCGAAAAAAACAATTGAACTAACTCTTTCCCCAAATGTTTTTGTTTGCACTTAACGCTTGTCAACCAGGAAAAAATAAGTGCAGCCTACGTTCTAGCTGTCTATTTAGGGCTATCGTGAAACGTCACGTGCAAACTGCACTCAAAAGGAGACGCAAGAGGGAAGGGTGTTAATCGAGAGCGCTTGCTCGCAGGCTAACGCAAACGGTAAAAAGCAAAAGGTAAAAGGTAAAAAATGTCTGTCCGACATGATGGGATCTAGGATAATCAAATGGGCTTGTGTATCTCACTGTGCTTAAATTTGCCTTATGATTACGTGAAAATGGGTTGTCCTTAATTTGTCTTTCAAGAAACATATCCCACAAATTTTTCGATTAGATTCATTCAGTTGGCAAATGATGTCAGGGATCTCAACACCAATGCAAGCTTAGATCAGGACTCAACGCCCACGTGACACTGACATCATTTTCTTTGGCGTCCATACTATACATGGATAACTAAAATAACTAGCATCGCCTCATTGGTGGAATGGGTTCTGATTTAACTGTTGATGATCACTCAAACTAATATGAAATGTCTGGACCACGAAGTAATTGTCAGCCTGTTTCAGTTTATGCAAACAAGATGCAAGAGCGTTAACTTATGTTTGGTGGGATGTATGCAGCACAGTTTTAAAGTATGCGGAATAATTTTCCTTAGTAAAATCTCATTTCACCATTTGAATTCTCATCTTATTCATGGAAAGATTTCACTGATTCGATTATTATTCTTCACCGATTTTAGAAGGGTGTTTCTGTTTTGCTTTGCACATAAATGGATACACAGATTCGTTACTTGGTGCACCTACCGTCATTTTGAATAAGGTGACTTGCGGTTATATAAGCAATGAATGAGCCACACCCTTCTTTTCAACTCAGTTCTGTTACTGAGCTGCTGTTCATCTGGTACCGGTAAACTGCCTGCTGAGCATTTTGAACAATATGAAGCTCGCGGAGTATGAGCTGAAACTAATATTTGTCATTACACATGGCGCCAAATACCCCAAGCAGCCTGTCTACAGAAATAAGTGGCTCGTGGAAGAGATTAACATGCTGTATATATATACGGCTGCTATGAGAACGATGATCTTAGGGTTGAGTAGGATAATAAAGCCGCCCAAGTCACAAAACCCTATACGAATCTCTTCCTACCCACTGCAAATCCTTAGCATTTTAATTTTTTCAGCAGTTTTCATTTTCATTGGTTTCTGATTAACTGGTCTGTTGAGGATACACTCCTAACTCCCCTTTGATGTCTGTAGTAGAAAACTCACTTGTGGGTGTAAAGTTAACGATAGAAACCAGCTCTAATGGTTGGATGTTTGGCTATTTTCCTTTGATTTCAACTTTTTGTCGTATAAAAGGTCAACTTCTCTGTGGCTGGGTCGATGCACAAAACGTTGACATTATCAACTTTTGTGGTAGAAAAATATAACATTTTTCTCGGCTTAGATGAGTACACGACCATGGATTTCATTTCTGTACCATTTTAAAATATTGTAGTTCTTTTCATATAATTGGTTATGAGCCTTTCATATGAGGTACACTTTCCTAAATTGAAAAACATTAACCAAGAAGTCGATAATTGAATTTTAAACTTTCCCTAATTATAAGGTAACGAGCGCTCTTTGGACCCAAAGTGTACCGCCTTAGTGTTGCATCACGTCTAGTACAATGACTTGAAATGCTCAAATTATAGCAATTTTGTGCCAATTATTCGAAAATTCTCTTTCAATCGAGTGGTATTGTAGTTGCCTACAGACTCTGTGTCTAAATTGTAATTTATTTGATAAATTTTTCAAGCACCGCATCTTTTGCTGCTGCTGCTCCTCAACCACGGAATTCATTGCCATACACGATTAGGAGTAGCTCCTCAGTAGCATCTTTTAAAAAGACACTAAAGACATTTGTATTTCAGAAAGCTGTGATTTTATGTGCTTTTTAATCTCGTTTTTAGTAGGTTTTATGCAGTTTTTTACGATTTAAGTAGTCTAGGTAATTTTTATAGTTTTAATGTTAACAAAATTGTTTTAACACTTTTTGGTAGGTTCATGCACTTTATGCATGTATACTTTATGCAGTCGTGGTAATTTTTTTTTAAAAATATTTTTTCTTTTTAAGCGCTGATGAAAATAGCAATATTGATATCAGCGGTATATAAGTATTTATTGTTATTATTATTATTATTATTATTATTATTATTATTATTATTATTATTAAAGATTACCGTTAGAAATATGAGTAAAGTTAAGCTAATTCCTTCATCTATTTCAAGTAGCTCAGTTGTTGTTCAATTATAAGGGATAAGCATGCACTTTTAATATACTCTGCCTTGAGGACATACATAGCAACAACTTTGCTTTTTTGTGAAAGCGCTTGACGTTCAGTTAGGGAGCTGACTTTGAAAGGCTTGATTTCTGGTCCTTAACGGGGAGAAACATGGCTATTTTTATTACATTCAGATTGATCATCTTTTTTATATTTTCATGTGTTAATATAAAATTTAAAGGAATATCAATTTAGTAGCTTTAAATTGCGTATCTCAAAAATGGCCTCCACAAGACTATCCTGTCATCTATTTTTTTAGACATAACAAACAGAGGTATGAGGAGGTACGATCGCTTGCTACTGCATGACCTGTTTATTTTTACCTCAAAGACTGGCATTTCTTCAATATTAAGGGGGAGAGCTATTTGGGCCAGGCCACCTCCTGGATTCAGCACTGAACCTTGTAATTGACTTTGTTAATTTTTGAAAGGAGAATAAAATAGCTTAATGCAGTATCCGAAAGTGGAGGCAAGCAACTGGAGGCTAGCTTTTAAGATCATCAAAAGGATTTTTGCCTTGTTTTTGAGCGGCGCTCTACATTTAGATGGAAAACAATAGCCAGAGTACCATACAATCACAACTTTTAATCAGTTCAAGCTTTTATGCAATGTTATCTGAATCCACCCCCAAATGACCGCACGCAGTGCTAACTGCACGCTTTTCAAACATTTTATAAGATTCTTGCCTTGTTTTCATGTGGTAATTGACATTTGTATGAAAACAAATCCAACCCTAGATAATTAGAAAATAGTTGCAAGAGTGTTATCATTTAAAATTGTGTGAATCGGTGCCCATTCTCACCCCTTAAAACGCACAAATGCACAGAGGACAGCCCCCGCACAGGACACCCAGCAACGGCTTCGCCATATTTGGAAGAAAGGGTCACGTGACACCAAAGGTAACATGACAGCAAAGCAAATGTCTTCTTCCACGATATCTACAAGTTTTATTTACTAAACCACTTAAAAACCGGTATTTTAGAAGCATTTCCACTGTCAGCCTCGTTTTCATGTAGGCCATTTTAGGGCCTGCACAGTACTCGTGTTCAGTGTTGAATTTGGCTTGGCTCCATATCCAGAAATGTTAGTCTTAGGGTTGGTTGTAATCTGGCAAAGTTTCATGCTTTTATCATAAAAGTGAACAATTCGCTATATTTTTGGTCGATAACAGCTGGACTATAACGTCATTTCAATGTTCAATACCCTTTCCGTTGTTGTAACTAAATGAAAAGATCACTTGAGAAAATAGCGGTGTCTTTTGTACCTTCAATCAGCATTCTAAAGGACATTTGGATGCTCAATTACTTTTTCTTTTCTTTTCGTATTGAGCCCGGGGTATTCAATTATCACGTTCAGAAAAAGTCACGCTAATGAGATTCATGAATGCTTCTTATGATATACAGCAAGTGTCCCCTAGCCCTAATTCTGTCAAAACTTCTTTTATTTTTCCGTCTTCACGGTATTACCGCAAGATACATGTCAGTCGATCATAATACGTTCCTGTTTGGGTAAGAGGTGCTTATGAGTGAAATGGAACTTTATTGTGTTCAATCCCCGCCAAGTGATCAACTTTAGTACTCAACATTCAACTTGAGCGGCTAACATTAAGTTGTACCACCCAACTTTCAACTTCACGTTTGAACATTCCAAGTTAATAATTCAACTTAAACTCTCAACATTTGACACGACTGACATGATCACGCATTCTTGAAAATTGAGCGCACAGCATTCTACGAAAATACACAACATGTAAGTTGTGCAACCAACATTCAGCTTTTTTTCAGAATCTAAGAAATTATTATGCTCCCTGGCTAACACCGGAACTAAAAAGGTTGAAGCTACTAACAATTGTCAGAATTGTTGAATTGTTAACTTTGAATGTTGAAACGGGAGGTTGGGTGCTACAACTTAATGTTAGCCGCTCAAGTTGAATGTTGAGTACCAAAGTTGATTTTTGGCGGGTATTAAGCACCATATTACAGTTGCTTTTTGCCATTAAAGAAAGAAAAAAAATGAAACGGGTTGTAATTTTACAAAAGTTTATACAGAAAAGGATAATTAGTCACGGTTTATGGGCTAATTTTTCAGTTATATCATGGAAGGAAGAGAGTCGTTTCGGTTCAGGCAGTTGAATTTCCTTTATTTGCCATTCTGTTTTTCTCGGTTTCAAACAATATCAAAAACAATTATTCGGATTTGGTACTAAATAAGTCGACATAGCCCTGAGGAAGGTAGAATATTCATGAGCCTCAATAGCACAATAACTTTTAGAAAACTGTTCTCACCTACGGTATATATAATTGGCCCGTGACGCGGGAAATAAGTAACTCCTTTAAATTCCTGCTCGTTGGTGGTATGATGCATTGTGGCCCTTCCTTAGAATTGCTCGGTTTTTGCCAGTGCCTCTTGGCCACTTCAACAGAGTTCAGTGAAAGTGAGTTCTAAGTTTCACTGTGGTTTCAACCGCCACCATGAGAGTTTGAATTTCTCGTACAGCAAATCGAATCGCTGGGGCTAGAGGTGAATATTTTGGGAGGTGGTAATTTTTATGTGGCTGTCTTCCCACTAGAATCCCTTGCAAAGAATCTTCTGGAAATTTTTAACCTTAACTAATACCCCTAACTTATTAATGTGAACACTCGAATCACTGAAAAATCCGCGCCTACTATTGATTTATTCGTAACCAATAACAAGGAAAATTATGCGCATTCTTGGGTTTGTCACTGAAATCGGAATTAGTGACCATTCTCTTCATTACTGCCATCCGCACAGCGCGCAAAGCACAAATGAAAACTATGGAGTGTGACTCTTGCTGGGAGCCTAATGGACACAATGGACCAGCGCGTGCTTTATTGACAAGATATCTTAGCAATACAGTTCAACAATACAAATGATCTTAGAAGTAATATCAAAAAAATACAGAAATAATATAATTTCTACACAAACAAACATTTAAATAATCTGGAACGCGACAAACCGGTAAAAAACCCATTGGGACAAAATAAACGGGGAACGTACTCGTCGATCGAATGCAGTGTATCGAGCTCTGAGGATTAGAGCTTTAGACTAATCTAGGAACTTATAATAAGTTTGGTCACCGACAAGACAACGGCTGTCCAAAAGGCGAGATAGCCAAAAATGCTTCTACATCGATATTTACAGAAACAAATATTCATAGCGTATATCAAATGTAGTTACGTAACCTCTATTAAAGGACTGAGAAATTAGAACAAAAGGTTGACACAAATGTGAAAAGAGTGCTACGAACCGTAATTAAACAGCTTTTCAACTACACGTGGTTGCGTTGAAAAACATTTATTATCTATGGAGTTACAAAATTTTGTACTCCCAAAAGGAAACCAAAGATTGTGAAGTCGCGACAATTTAAAATTTTTGATACTAATTCATTCCACGCTGACCTTAGCTTAGCACCCTGGCACCTAGTTCATTTGGAAGGAAATCCAAATCGTGCCTGGGAAATGTGACTTCCATGCACCAAAGCGTAAAAGGAAAGTAAGAAATTATTATGCTCCCTGGCTAACAACGAAACTTAAAAGTTTGAAGCTACTAACAACTGGTACTTAAATATTGCTGATGGCCTAATTAACAGTTTACTCTTTCTAGATCTTAAGAAATCCTTTGATAAGTTTGACCACACTAGGCATATTGTCGAAAAACCTGCAACTTTATGGTCGCGAACCGCATGCAGTTCACTGGTTCAAATGATACCTATCAGATCGCTTTCAGAGTACTTACGTATATGGCACTCTATCAGACTATCTTTCTATTAATTGTGGTGTCCCACAAGGTTCTTTACTTGGACCGATTTTAAGGCAATTAGACTGTTATTTCTTAAGGGATGAATAGGAAAGGAATTATCAGGTAAGACATTTATATTTTTCGCTTGTTAACTCACGCGTTAACAGCATCAGTCTTTGATGCAATCTCCCTATCTCCTTCTTGGCCTACGTCGCGATCTTTTCCCAGGTACTTGCCCTTCCAGTGCAGCTTTTCCCCAGTTTCATTTCAGTTCCATTGTTATACGTTTTTGACAGGAGATGATTTCCAAGAAGGGGAATGGAATGTAACCTTGGATGCGGAAAATAGTCTTGAAAATGGTTAGTAACCTTATTCTCGATTTTATAGAATCCGAATCTTAATACTTAAATGTTGCTTAGCTATCACAAGTTTAAGAAAAACGCGTTTATTCCTTGCACTTTGATTTATGCTGAACAAGTTTACGCAGGTACTAGAAATGACAGATGTTTCAGTGGACGCGCGCAGAATAACTAAGCAATGCTGAGATGATAAACATCGTAAGTAGGAGCCGGAAAGAAAAGACAAAAAGAAAATTTTAGACAAGTACAATTTTTTTTTACTTCTTGACTATTAGGGCCTTTAATGGTTAAACATCTTATTATACATTCCGGTGCTATTTAGATTTATCGATGTTAAATAGGTTCTATTGTTGCATGTTTTCGACAGGAGACGATTTCCAAGAAGGGAAGAGAAATGTAACCTTGGGTGAAAATGGACTTGAAATCACTGGTATGTAACCTTTTCTTTCTTGAATGCCGTTCTTAAGACTTGCTTGTTGCTAGGCTACCTTAAATTCAAGAATAACGCGTTTGCTCTTACGTCCGTCGTATTTCGTCTTTGGTGCACTTGTGGTTCCCAAAATCTCCTACACTAAACGCCATTGCGTTTTTAAGCCGGCCGCTTTCTGGGTAGCCTGCGTGGCAGGCGTTTGGAGGGGAACGGAACGCCTAAAACTCCCTTTCCCTTCCCTTTCAAACGCCTGCCACACAGGCTACTTTCTGCGAAAAACCTAAACTTCCTAATTCTTGCAGACTCAGAACCGTTTACTCATGACTGTTTTACAACTGTTAAGGTGCGCCAGTGCGGAGCCCCCATTTTTAGGAAAATCTAATTAATCATTATTTTTTGGAAGATTTAATTATGACGGCTATGATCAACATCGGTCCGCTCTACTTCATGTAAACTGTCCCCTATACTTAATATGTATAAACTAATGTGAAATGCCCATCCAGGATAACCTGGTGCTGCATGCCGGATTTTTGGCGGGAAACTCAATGTCCAATGGCGTTATATTAAAAAAGCTGGGAATGTTGGCATTAACAAGGAGGGCGACTTCGACATTACGGTTCAACTTGTTCTCGTCCTTAATTTGAAGTCGGCTTCAACACCGGTCACTTGAGTTCCAGTTTGCTTCCATAAATTCTCTATACTCAACTTCAAACACTTGCCTCTATAGAGCACCAGATCTTATCCTTTCACGTTTCGCTCCATCTCTATCAACTTTGTCCTTGCATCAATGCTTCTAACATATTTCCTAATCCATTGCGTCCAAACGTGACGAATCAATATGTTTTCTGATACTCTCTCTCTCTCTCTCTCTCTCTCTCTCTATCTCTCCACTGTTATCAACTCTTTCCTCCTTGCCCAGTTGTTCTCAACCTGTTCAAAGCACAGCAAAAAGTGATCACGATCTCGCTAGTACGTGTTATCGTGCTATAATAAATGCGAATCGATGTTAACATTTGTAATCAGTTGCCTCGAGTTTTGTTATAATACGGTAGTCGCCATGCTTTTTTATTGGCGCCAATTCTTACTCAAGCTTTAGTTTTGTAAAACACGACTGAAATACGCGCGGACCCTTTTTTTTTTTTTCATCCTTTAGGGGAAGATAACGAGTCGAGAGATCGTCTTTTTGTTTCCCATCACACTGGCAAAGACTCACCTAACTGTGGTTCTGTGGCTGAGCCATGCCATACTCTTCTTGGAGCGTTACTGAAAGTCAAAGCTGGAGGAAAAGTTTACCTTGATGGAAGAGGCAGTGAGTCAAATCCTTACAGCTGCGAAAAGACGGTTGGTCAAAAGAAACTTGTTTTGAAACGCATAGGTATAAGTCTGACGATACAGGGTTGGCATGCAAAGGCCCATATTTCCTGCAAACTACGTTATGGTCTAGTTTTTGAACATGATAAAAACCAACTTTTGCGGATAACGTTCTCAAACCTTGTATTCCATAACAAGGCATTCGTTTTAAACGAAGTGAGCTGCTTCAATATTGCTATCAGTAACTGTAAAATTATCAACTGTTCCGCGGCGGTTGTTGTTGCACAAGGAGAATCTGGAATCTGCACCAATTCTTCAATTGTTATCTCCGATACTGAGTTCCTGAACAATACCCAATCGCTCATTGCCAATTTGTCAAATGGAATTTTCACTCTTAAAATCTTGAGAAGTGTATTTCAGGACAGGGTTGGTCGGTTCAAAGTAACTTCAGAGGACAGATATAGTACCGGCGCTGTGTACATTAAGGCACCCACCTTGAGAAATATGGTGCATGTCTCGTGCTTTGTTACCGATTCTATTTTTCGCGAACTTGGTCACAAATTGAATGGCTTCGCTTTATCCTTTAAAGTAAATAACCTATTTACCACCGGGATGTTGTCAGTATCGAATACCACCTTTCTGAACAACGAGAATTCCATATTTGTGTATGGTGGATTTGACGTTCGACTAAATCAGGTGACCATTGACTCTACTTATGGCTATGCTTTTGCAGCCAGTGGTCCTCCAAACCTGTCGCCTAACGTTTCTAATATAAAGGTGTCTTTACATCGTTGTCTACTGCGGAACAATAGAGTTGGTATACGAATGACAATACTGCCTTGTCTAGACGCACTCACTTGTGCACCAAGCAGCCAATCACTGTTTATTAATGACACTCTTTTTGAAGGAGGCAGCGAGACGCGAGGTATCGGTGATGCAATCAGGTTTTCATTGCAGGTGACAGGCAGGTCACTCCAAAAACATTTCATTGAGGCGAGGGTAATTCTGTACAACGTTACCTTTCAAGGAATCCACAACGGCGTACTTTATGTAGCTATGCAAAAGAATGTAAAAGGACTAATATCTATAAGGAACTGCAGGTTTATAAACAATTCCCAGTTTGTGTATCGAATGGACCACCGAGCAACTGTAGGTGTTGAATTTCCCGACGAAGATCCTCCAAAATGTTTCAAAGAGAACAACAGCAGTGAATTCTTGTGGAATAACACATTCCAAACACCGGTGATATTTGAAAAATGCGTATTCGAGAATAACGTCGGTATCTCAGGAGCACTGAATTTTCTTAATGGAAACGTCACTTTGAGAAACTGCTCGTTCAGAAACAACGAAGGCTTGACATTAGGAGGGCATGTCTATCTGAAAACGGGTTACGGCAGCCTTAGTGTCGTAGAGAGCACCTTTCTTCAAACACGTTTAAACCATATATCTAACACCATTCAACCTGAAAAAGTCCTGAGTTATGGATGTTTCCTGTATTCTGATAGCGCTGGTCCCGTGATTATAAAAAAATCGTCTTTCATCGCAAAGCTAAACAGAAAACTTTATCCTGTTCTGGCAGCTACTAAGAGCAGTTCCTTCCAAATTGATCGCACTTCTTCGTTACAATGCCCGCCGGAAAGACGAGTCAAACTCGAATTTATTAGAAAAATTGAAGGTTTTGAGTTGACCGAGGGACGTTCGACGTGCTGGATGAAGGCCAATCACATCAAACTATTTTGCCAAGAGTGTAGTGATAAGTTTTATTTCCTGGAGACAGGAATTCCAAAAGGTTTGAATTTTAGCAAAGGAACCAAGTGCCTTAAGTGTCCTTACGGAGCATCCTGTGAAAATGGAAATGTCCGGGCTAAAGCAAATTTCTGGGGATTAATAGCTGAGACAATTCCTCCAACATTGAAATTTTTTCCCTGTCCTCTGGAATACTGCAGCAGTCCAAGCCAGTTCAGCCCTCACGAGTACAATGCTTGTCATGGAAACAGAACGGGCGTCCTATGTGGTAGATGTTCTGACGGGTATAGCGAGGAACTCTATTCAACTTCATGTAGAAAGAGAAACAGTTGTAACGATCACTGGTTTTGGGTGGTGACTTCCATCTATGTGATCGTATTTGCACTGTACTTTATATTCAAACCTCCTGTCTTATCGATATTGTATAAGCAGACTCTTTGGTTTAAAAATCAACTGCAGGTACCTGAGGACAAAATCCACGATTCTGGTTATCTGAAAATTGTCTTCTATTTTTACCAAGTAGCCGAGCTGATGATGATAACATCTCCTGAGAAAACTCTGCATATGGTACCAATTATTCCCCCAATTATGGCTATCTTTAATTTCCAGGTTAAGAAATTGAATGGTGGCATTGGTTGCCCATTCCCAGGTCTCACTGTCGTCACCAAGGAACTATTTATGTGTTCAAAATTCCTGGGCACATTGCTTTCTATTGGTTTTATTTATTCCTTCCATCGAGCTGTCAGTCACACCAGGTTCATTTCCTCACCTTCACTTACGCTATATCTCGCTGCTGTCCTGGAAACACTTTTGCTTGGATACGAGAGGTTGACAGATACAACCCTTAAGTTGATGCACTGTGTTCCTATTGAGAAGGATTGGCGTCTTTTTTTAGATGGGAACATCGAGTGTTGGCAGTGGTGGCAGTACTTGTTAATCGCATTCATGGTGTCTTTTATCATCCCTCTGGTGTTGGTTCTTTTCTGGGGATCACTGATGCTTGCCAAGAACAAAATGACTGCCAAGGAATTTCTGTTGTCTTGTGCATTCCCTTTGCCTTCCCTTTTTTATATGCTGTTCCTCCGATACCGAAGAACAGAAAGCCAGAAATTGCTTAACGGTGAAGATGCAGACGATGCAGAAGAAATCAAGCAAGCCCTGTACGGTCCATTTCGTGAAGCCTGCAATGGTGGCCGTAGCACCCTGTATTGGGAAAGCGTACTGACTGGCCGAAGGTTGATCCTGCTGACTATCCACACGTTTACTACTGACCCCATCATACGCTTCGTTTGCCTTAATTGCGTATGTCTCTTGATTTTTGTCCATCACCTTACAACGAAACCATTCAAAGACAATAAAGTCAACGTCTGTGAGGGCATCTCGTTAATGAGCCTGACCATTATTTGTTCGTTCAGTTTAGCTAAAGCCACCTACATCTCCGAGGGAATAGATCCTGCAGAAACTACCCAAAACCTATTCCACTTTCTGCAGTGGATCGAGATAATCATTCTTGGATTTTTGCCAGCCGCAGTGTGCCTTCTACTTGTTTTTGCAGCACTGTCTCAACTGATTCGATTATTGTATCACTGCCTAAAATCTTTGTTGGGTGCTGCTGGGTACTAGTAGTGAAGAGGGGGGCCCAGTCAGTGTGTTGTTTACTTGGACTCAGAAGAAGAACATGCACGATGTGAGTGATGTCCGGCGTTGTGGAAGTGGTTTGTTGACTACTTTTTCAAACTTCGTTTGTGACTGAGAACAGTTTCTGAAGTAATAAATACCTCTTGCATGCTCGTAGAAAGTTTTTTAGGTTGTTCTTAGCCACAAACCACAGTGGTAGTTCTATCGAAGACGAGTTTTACGTGTAATTTACATAAGAGAGATTAAGTCGCGTTTACTGCAAACGGCAAACGTGAGATTCAAGGTGATAAATTTTCAAGATGAGAAATGAGCAGATAAAAACAGCTTAAAAAAATTCTTGATAGAATTGGCGTGAATGTACCGATTTTCGTCTAGTTATAATTCGATATAATGAATAGTGAAAGACTGGAAAACTTGATCACGTGGTACAAATTCACGTTTGCTGTTTGCCTTAAACGCGACGCTCAATCTCTCTATTACCTTGAAGACTTGAAGTATGTATGGTGTTCGTAAATTGCTTTTTTAATTTAGCGTCTAGGCTTCAAATTGTTTTATCTACATTGCTATGAACTCTTTTTTAGTTAAGCTTCTTTTGTTTTTCCGTTAAAAATTGAATCATTATTATTAGTAATAGTAGAATTAGTATTAGTATAAAAATAAGTATTACCCGATTGTATTATTATTATAACTATTCATATATCGTGTTTAATCGAAGATGATCTGCTTCGCTTTGATTACCAGAAATACAAGTTTTCTGGACAACAGTAACCTTTGTTTAACTATATTTCTTACATTGCATAGTAGACACCAAAGGCGGAACGGTTCAGTCGAACTGAGAACAAAATTTCTCTCTAAGTGATTTAAGTAACCTAATTCGATCAGATCACCACTTTGTTCTCCAAGGGAGGCCATTTAATAGAGTTTTGACTGTATTTTATCCGATTTACGAGGTATTGATTTTTTTGATTAGAGTAAAGATTACAGTATATTTTTGTACATGCACTTGACTTGCAAAGTAGAGAAAGTGCTTTTTTTGAAGATGTAGATCTTTTCAGTGGCCAAAAAGGGACACAGTGACTTTGCGGTTTAAGACATACTGCGCTGTTTCATGCTAAAAAGAACTACTCTTTCGGTCTCATCCAGGCCGGGCGTAGCCGTAGCTAGACTTGTTTTGTAGGCTACACACAGAGCCGAGATTTTGCCTCCACAGTAGTGGTTGTCTATGAGCTGTCGATGGCTGAACAAAGATTGTCTGTAAGCAAAGAGACAAACGTTTGCCCTTAGAACTTGCAAAACCTTGGCGACACTATTTATCTTAATCTCCTTTATGAACAGGAAAGATTACGAGCAGGCGCGGATCCACACCGGTTTTCCACCGTTTTACGGAAATCGGTCAGATTTTTCATAATAGATATATTTTTGATGAATAAAAAACTTTCCAAGTGGCAAGGCTTCGTTCAAGGTGAATGTAAGTGGCCGATATCCTGTCTGAATGACTCAGAAACCCAAGAAAGGGCACTTCAGGTAGTTAAAATCTAAAAAATTTCAAGGGGTTGCATTCCCCCAACCCTTCCCCCCTAGAATCTTGCGCCTTCCGCACTCGTTTAGGAAATCGGTCAGTGTTTGTCCTAGATCCGCGCCTGACGAAATAGGATAACCTGTATATTTTTGTTCGTCAGTATCTTATATCGTGCAAATTTTGATTTAAAATAGTTTACAAAAATAACTTACAGCTTCTTAACAATGATTCATTCCTCGTACAATAGAATATCTTTCAGTTACATCTTGAATACGCCTTGCAATTAAATAAAAGGGGCTAACTTGAGGTCTTTATATCTCTAGTGTATCTTCGGTCGATTGCAATCTTGAGAGGAATAAACGCTGATAAGACCAAATCGAGTTTGTCTTTATCTAATACTGCTCATACTGCTTATCTGCCAAAAAACGTACCGGGATTCTTCCAGGTCTCCCTGGACATGTCCAAAATTACACTAAAAACTGTAAGAAGCATAGTTTACCATACACTCTAAAACTATGGATATTTTGAGCGAAGGATACTTTATATCTAATTTTTAATAACATGTATACCGTTTAAGCCATTCTAACCCTGGAAGACGTTGGATGACAATAATAAAAACTCTTTCGCCACAGCAATTTGGTGTTTTACCACTGAAAGCTTCTAGATAATTCAGCGACTACAGCCAGTCCCTAATAGTCTCTTGGCTTTTCACATTTTAGCCCTTTTTGGAGTCAGTATATGATTTCTTCTCTATAATGACTTTGCCAGGAACGGAGTTTTTTCTCTGTTAACCCTGTGACGGACAAGGGGGAGCTGGGAAGGGAGGGGTTGGACAACCCAAATCTTCTCGCACCCCAAAAACACATCAATAGCGACTCGGCTGGGTACGAGTCTGGCTAAGTGCACGTGACCACTATACTGGACACTAAAAAGGTAAGACAGCTTTCTCTTTGTTACAAAATATAAAAAATCTCGCAATTGCTATGAAGCGTTTTCAATGACGTCACGTTCGCCATATTGGTGTCCCAAAACAATGAAGAGGCAGCCATGTTGCTGTCCTAAACTAATCTTGTGAATCTTTTTGTCATGTAATTACCTTCTTTATTAATGAAATTCGCATAGCTGATGGTCACGTGAGTGAAAAGGCTCTCGCTGAATTTCCCTTATTAAAATGAGTAACTAATTTCCCTGACTTTCTCCTACTCTCTTTTTTCTTATAACATTTTTTAAAGTCTTAAAGACTTTGGGAAAATGGAAAAAACCTAATCCCCCATAACACTGCGAAATTTGTTTTTCTATCTTCGTTGGATAAATATCATCTGCTGAAGTGTTCGATAACTTTGAACTCGGAGAAATGACAAGGGGGAAGGGGGAGCAATGGTCAAGATTTTGGCTGTGTGGGTGGCGGCGAGACTCCGTTTCTACTCATAAAGTGACCAGTTTTCTCAAAGCCACAGATACCTGAGCAAATTGTCCCTGATTTCTTTCTTTGTCTCAGTACAAGTAGACTGTCCCGCATGAAATAAGAGTATTGGATGGTTGCTATAGAAACAAATTTTGTCTTTTGATATGCAAATATGCAACAATCCTTTGAAGAAAGCGAGAGACCATAAGCGTAAAAGATTTTTTTATTCAACAGACGGTGTTATATTCAACTGGGCTCCCTCTCAAAACAGTCCTCTGTTTTATCGCATTATTTTTTTTTGGCTGTTTTTTTTGTCTGCTTATCTCAAAAGCTTGTCTAAAAATGACAAAAATATCACCCACGCTCAATTAACAAAATTTGCAGAAATACCCTTCCTATACCGCTTCAACACCGGAGTATTGTTCACAATAAAAGGCATTGTTTCATCAAAAAACAGCGCTGAATTGTCTTTACAAATCACAAAAATTCTTCTTGAGATATTTTCAAGTACAGGTAATTTCCGTTCTGTACCACGCAAGAGAAAAGCCCGGCTTTTGAATTATTTATACTGATGTCTGATGCATGATGCTTGAGTCTGTAGAAAAAGTTGGGTTTGCTTATTTTCCCCGTCGAGAATAAAAAAAAAATGGATACTGTTAAAAATTGCTTTTGGTAATTAATACAAGATCGGATTTTCGTGTTTTTGGATCGCTGGATAGTAGAACCACTTGTAAAACAAATCGCTAATGTTGACTGTCAGTGTTACTGTTGGCAGACCTTTATTTGCACTCTAGGATTAAATATCCTCCTGGGGACTCAGGAAAGTACGAAATAATTTTAGTGGGTGACGTGTTAAAATCAACTACCGTGACAGCCAGTGAAATATTTTGCAATTTAAATTGGTTTTTCCGTTTCAATTTTTGACAGGCAACGTGAGAGCCTCCGTTGAAATTTTACAAGTGCTCATCATCTGTAAGGAACCGTGGGCGCTCACGGATGCTTTAGTCGAATCTAGACGTGTATGTCGGAGTGTCTCTATGATCTTTTGAAACTGTGAGTATTTTTAAAGGGCCAAGCTTTGCGTAATCGTGCGGTAGTGCCCACTATACCTCCGTCAAGAGCCAGAGGTTTCTTTTGCCACAGTTAAATCAACCAAAGAACTGGTCGAGCGGAAACAAGAGTTTAAGAATATTCATCGAACAACTGATTACCCAAGACCCCAGAAGATCGACTGAAGAGGGATGACGACGGAGAGCAAACTGTCTTGGCCAGTTGTCAATTTCAGCTGATATTCGCGGGAAATTTACTTGTCGAACATGATGAGTCGCTCATCAGATGACAGCGATGAACAAGAATTAGACGATGAAATTTTTTCAACGCTCCGAGGTAGGTGACCTGTCTGCCAAATGAATACTGTACAGATATTGGAAGTTTTCTGAAACTCGCATTTTCCGCTCTTCATCGAAATAGAGCGATAATGGCTACGACAGAGTCTCTAAACGCGAAAATCGTCTGTCAGCCATTTGCGTGCGTGAAACTTTTGTAAACAATGGATCTGTTCATATCAAATATTAAAGTTTCATCAGGATTAAACCGTTCCTTCGGTTGACAAGATACACAATAATGTTTCCATTGAGAGCAATATCTTGCAGTTCTTCGCGTAGTATGTATCGTATAAACTCAGTAATCAACAGACGGCCATTTTAAAAACTTAAAATTGTTCGAACAGCTTTTAACAATATTCCTTGGTATGAAATACGGACAAACATATATACAAACATAACAGATCTGTGAATCCCTTCACAGTTAATCTCTTCGTACAAGAGCACAGAAAACGGAAAAGGCGATATTGTGGAGTTCTGACTTAAGGGATTTTAATAAATTGATACTTCCGAGACAATAAAACGGCGGGAGGTGGAAAAATTTATATCGAAATAGTTTGTATAAATTTTCCTTTTATTTTTTAATTGGAACCTGGGATTTTGCTGATTACAGAGACCCCAGGCTAAAAGTTTCTGAGCGGCCGAGATGAAAAATTTTATAGCGTGATCTAAGCAGTTACGAACTCCCGTACTGTTTTCCTTTCGAAACGTTTATTAAGACCATTAGCAACAAATGAAGTGATTTTCCCTAGAAAAGAGGAACACAAATAATCATTTCAATGTACCCTAAGATGAATTGCTTTTTTTTCTGTATAGCTTTTGATTATCTATAAACAATAATGCGATCACAGAATTATTTTTGTCGTATGAGAGCGGCTTTCCGCATGTGCCGAACATTTCCGCGCCTTTTCAGTTAGCGCTCTTCTGGGAACGGATGTTTATTTTTGAGAATACAAATTAGTTTCTTTTGTGTGACACGAGGACAGGGAACATTTTGTTTCGTTGTTTCTCGTGGCAAATCAGTCTCTGTTCTTTTTTTCTTTCACTTTTCTCCGTAGTGAAAATTCCAGGAAATATCCTTTTTCTTATCGTACTTTTCCATTTATCCATTGTTTCCTTAATCATATTATTCATTTAATTTATCCAAGGGAAGGAGACACATTTTATCATTGCCAAACCCCTGGTGCCATATTATTGACTCGAGACTAAAATATGCGATTACAATGCCACCCCAATTCTTTTTCCTCGTGCGTCTACTTTTGCGAGGAAGTCAGTAATAAAACCAAGAACTTTTGCCTTCCTGCAAGTTATAACGAAAATTGGACTCTGAAGTCTCTAACATTATGTATTCAACGTTGATCAAGGAGCTGATTAGAATTCACTATCGTTTGTAGTTTCATTTTGTAGGTAAATACCATAAATGATGACGAATACAAATGGTCAATTTGAATAAGAAAGTAGTTTTCATGTTAGTTTTATCATGTAAATACAGCTTGACATTTCGTTTGCTTTTGAGAAACCTCAGTTTTGTTTTTATTTCAAAACAAAGTTTTACACAAGGTATGAAAATAAATTTCTTCTAGACCGCCTATTTTTGCTCTCCTTCTCCTTCGTTTGCGCGATACCGCTCATTACGCAGTGCAGTTCAATAGGAGTGCAATCTACTTAATCAAAAGGTCAACAATAACAATATTCGTGCGTTCAATTTTGCACGTGCCGGAGTTTATGGGCGATTGAAAAATGATAACACATGTGGACTTCACTAAAATCTTGCAACAACATGTTTTTTTCCCAAACTTTCCACGATAATGATAAAAGATTTTCACAATGAACAGATCCATAGCGAAGAAGCGCTTAGTAACTTTTGATGTTTTGCTTGCTTTTCCATTGACGTAGAACTTACAGCCATATTTTGTTATTAAGAACTGAAGGTAAACCCCCGCCTCACAAACACACTCCTTTTTTCTTGTACCCTCAATTGCAACCAGACGGCCGGGCTTTCTTTTTTTGCGGATGCGTAAGTCAAAGAAAACAGAACTGTAACCCAGCAGGAGTCTCTGCGGAGGAGAGCGGAACTCTAAAGCCGACGATTTTCACGCTTTGCTGACTTTCAAGAAGCCTCCCACGCAGGCGTTTTTAGAGGACTCCGTTTAAAACATCTTCGTGGGAGGCTAACTTTTGCAGCATTTGCATGTTATATCAGGAGCCGTAATCGGGGTGGGAGACCGCAAGCGTGGGTTCCACGCGGTTCTATCGAACTAGCCAAATGTGCTATGTTTAGAATTAAACAAATTAAGGAACCATGACAAATGTACAACGTTCAACGTCACAAACTCGCGCGGGAACCGGCGAATTTGCGCGGCTAGCCTGTTCCAGGCGTTCAGATGGTAGAGCGCGGCGGTCAGTGGGGAACAAGTAAAATTGTACTGCGCGACTCTCGTGTCGAATTTCAGGAGATGGACGATCCCCTGGGCGATCGTTTTATGACTTAATTTGCGTGCTCTCTTAACTTTCCAACCGCTTCATATCTCGGGAGGCAATACATGTACTGTAGAAGAATAAGCTAATTGTTATTTTAATATTACTAGAAATACGTATATCGTAAAAACCTCGCGAAGCTGTAATGAGTCAGCAGTAAGAATAAAGGGAAACAAGCCAAGGTGAAAAAAAAAAACTAAAAAAAAATACAACAACGGCAACAAAAAAGGCTTAGCAGAGAAGCTGGTCCATCTTCACGGAAGGTCGGCTCCTAGACCACTGCCCCACGCTGCCAAGGATTAATTTAAACAGGAAAATTATCATATTTACGGTATTATTTCCGTGAAATTCTGGCGGTAGACGCTGTTTGAAGCTGGTGAAGCTGTGTTTATCATACACTCGAAGATATATTTGACGAAAATTAGTCATAATTATTTAATTTGTTGTTGTGAACTTTCCTTGTTTATCGACTTCGTCCGAACGGGATATGATTCATCGCACGTCCGAATTTCCGACATATCTTCGTCACTGGATTTGAAGATTTCAAGACTTCAAGATTTTATTATAAATTTTCTAAGGAACATTTTTACAAGTGTCCTGGCACTTCAAACAGCTGGAGCTAGTCTAGGCAGGACAAGAATGATACGAAAAGAAAATAACTGCAATTAAATTAAGGTAAAAAAAAGTAGAAAGCAGGAGAGATTCATCAATTTTCAAATAAATATGGAGCGGTTAACTTAATGCTTCTACATTTTTTTTTTCATGATCTTTCCTTGCTCAAAAGTGCAGTCAGGAAAAAAGTGCTTTTCTGCAGCTGAGCAGCTAAACACACGTGTGCTCACTTCAACGACCACCGCCTTTGATTTGTCATAAACACTGTCACTACGGTGTTTAACATAAGCAGAATCACATTCACAGTCCTTACATTTAGCATTATGGTCAAGGAGGTTCTACTCAGGGTCCCGCCTCAAATTCAGAGGAGGCAATAGGAGGTACATAAATTATATTTTTGTCATCACGGAGGTAATTTCTAACGCCATTTTTTTATCCTTTGCGCGGCACAATTTTTGCTAGAAATAACACATTTGGCTATTTCGATGCAACCAACCCCATTACTCGAAAGGATATCTAGTTACGGTCTTCTATCCCTGTTATGGTTCCTGGTTATATATTTGGGAAGATTACTGCCTTATCTGGAGGATAAGGTGATTTCGTCTGGAATTTAGATCTTACGGAATAACCACTTATAAACCATTTGCAAAGGCGTTAAGGTTTCATGAAATGTAGACTGCGAGCAGCCTCTCTTTTCTTCAGATTTTGTGCGGGGAGTGCACTCGCCTCTTCCGTCCCGCGCCTTCAGCGCCTTCTTCGCGTGGTCATTTTCGTGTCTCGCAAGTTTCGCTCGACGGAGTAAGAAAAAAGAGAGACTACTCGTAAATTACATCAAATGACCTTAAATCAGGCACTGAGTCTGTGCAAGAAATCCCCGGTCAGTAATCGGCTCATTACCAACACAGCTATATTAATAGGACCCTAAGAGCGAGTAGAAACTGATCAGTTAAAATGGATACCGCGAAAAACGTTTACTTTTCTGAAGTTTCTGCATTCTTATTCTAATCCATAGACGTGGAGACATTTCTTTACCAACTGGCGGGGGAATCGCTTCAGTTAAACCACGAAAAGAAACGAGACGAACTGTTAGAAAATGTCATGGATCTGAGAAGAAAGCTTAGAGAGCACAGAAATCTTTCCTCGGCTACAAATGGAGTCAGATCTCCCAGACCGAAGAGAAAAAGTTTTCCATTTGCGACTGTTAAAGACAGCATGCACTCTTACACAGCTCATTTACAAAAAATTGGGGTAAATGGGAAATTAAAGCCTCCCGGCTCACCTGAAGTCCAGCGCGTGGACAAACCTCAAATGCGCGCGCGATCAGTGTCTTGTCCCGAAATACGATTTTCTCTCCACGGTCATGCGTGGAGGACATCACTTCCAAAGGTGCCTGAAAACGAAGAACTAAACGTCGATAGCGATGAAGGGTCCTAGCATGACAGTGCTAGGGGACACCAGACAAAGTCGCGCTATATTTCCGTTTGATGCGGTTCAAGCACTTTCTGATCGATGACTCAAACCACAGATAGCGTTAAATTCGGCAAATGCAACATCATGGTTTTCGATTTAAAAGGGCGTTGGCTGTAAGAATCCGGAAAAATACGCTTGGTTATTTCGTCCATTCGGGCGCGTTCGTGATTGTTCAAGTTTCAGATAAGTAACATCCTACACTCTTGTGAATATTTAACATGTGACCGTACATTTGACTGTTAACTAAGGATCGAGAATTGAACCTGCAAGCTAAGGCGAGGTAACGTGAAAAGAAGGGTGTGTTCCGCTGGGATGATCAGAACCACTGATCCGAGATCACTCGGATCATCGCACATCAAAGGAACTGACGAATCCACCCTTGCAAAGGATTCATCAGTTTATTTGATTTACCCTGATCCGAGAAAAGATTATGGATCACGGATCATGATCCGAATCATTTTATAGGGAAACACCCCACTAAATAGTGATCTGACAAGTAGAGTCTTCTAACTTCCGAAAATCTGTTTCGGTGGGCTTGGACTCCGCACTAAATTAAGTTGGAAGAGTAATCGGAAGCACATGGTGATATAACGGGAGCAATAGTTTGCCTTAAGAGTAGATATAATATTGACTAACCAGGAGCCTGTTCCGTGCGTTCAGATAGTAGAGCGCGGTGCTCAGATGGTGGGGTGCGAGTTAAATCGTACGCGCGGAAAACCGGGTGAGACTTTTCCCTCTCTAGTCTTTCATCGTTTTTTTGTGTCCTCGTCAATTTTTCGCCCACGCTGTACGATCTGAACGCCTGCAACAGGCTGACTAACAAGTAGATATCGTTGAGCAGTTAGTGAGAGTTATCGTTCAAGCGATATAGGACGTTTCGTAAAGAACGATGATGATGATGAACTTTATTCAAAAGAGTCTGGTCTTCTAGCTGGCCTGATAAGGCCCCCTAATAGGGTGCACTGACTAAAATACCACCAAACTAACTACTTAATATAAGAAAATATTTACAAAGAATTAACGCTAACCTGTCTGATCGAATCTTCTTGTGCAAAGTGTTTCATGTCGCGGCACGTTCAGTGATCGGGTAACGAGAACGGCCAATCTTAAAACAGTTCCTTGTGCAGTGTTTGTAGTCATGATTCTCACTATTTCCGCGTGGGAAAGCGCACTGTTTCTACTCCTCCACGATGAACATTGATAAACACTGTAACGTCGACTGTTCAAGATCAACAATATTGTCTGGTCTTAAACCGAGAAAACTGGATAAGAGACCGTTTATTTCATATGGGATTATCAACACAAGACCACGTAGCGTAAACGGCTGCTTCTAAGCCCCCTATCCCTGCCGCACCCCATCACAGTTATAGACCCATTCATCTGTAAACAACAACAAAAAAATACATTTGGTTTTAAGCCTCCCTCAAGTTTGTATTGAAATGGATTTTATTTTTTGAATTCCATTTTAAGACGTTTTGAAGCTTAAAAAAGCGAGTAAATTCAAAACATATTTTGATCAGCACTGCTATGTCAGTTGTTTTGAAACGCTTTAGTTTTAGTCCAGATATACATATAAGACCCACAGATGTAAGCCCCCTTAAACCCCTTACAAAGTTGTATCAGTCCACAGCTTATAAGCAGAAGTTTACTGTAATCGGAGAGAGCACAACAACGTTTACAAAATTTGAAGTTTGATGCCGTTTATCGGCTCAATATTGAACGAGATACAGTATTCAAAAGTGTCCGGAAATCCCGTGCGAGGTCATAACATCTCCTAGTCAATTTCCAAGTTTTGACTAGCTGTATCTTTTTCAATATTGGCCCGATCAACACTAGACCTATGAATCATTTTTGTTTAATTAATTTGCTCTTTTGAAGATAAAGAAATCAGACATATATATATAGAGAGGGCATGATTGCAGGCTAATTTGGACAATCTCGTACCCAGTTTTCCTAGGTTTTAACCAGGCTATTAGCGGAATTTTGTATAATTGACCTATTAAAGTCTGGTAAAGTTACGTTGTAGAACCAATGTTTGCTTTTTTTTGTGTCCTCATATAGAGTATTAAAGGGGGTTTCATCTCATCTTCCATGCCATTATATCGTTCCAGCGTCCTATGTAAACCGTCGCGCTGGGGATCTCATGAGGAAGTATCATAAAAATGTCGCCCATTTAACTTCTTTTGACTTGAACACACACGATCGATTGATTATTATCCTCCAAAAGAACGAGGGACTTACAACATCCGTGTTGCTGGCCTATGAGTCATAAATTCAGGCTCAAGGGATTAGAACATTTAAAAAGAAGACAAAGGATCAAAACAAATCGAATCACTTCACACAACTTTCGCCAGGTCATAAAAGGTCATTGAGCATTTGTCACTCAATGATGGGCTTTTACGCTAGCTGCTTTGTCTCGCTCATTATGTCGAGACACCATGCGACTTTTTCTCTTTCCCACTCGAACAAACATTACATAACTATAAACATTTTACGTCATAAGGCATAAATTATGAACTGCAAGAAGTTTATGTTGGCACTGATAAACGTCTATTTTCAGCATTTAATCGGAGCTATTTTAAGTTGACGTCCATCCTCAGAGATTAGCTGGTATCAAAACTGATTTATGTTTTTCACAAGGTCACGTACACAAGCAGTTCGTCTTATTAGGGGCACCCAACGACGGAAATCATAGGGAATTTATAAGCTTCGAAAAATGTACGTGATTGGAAAGGTTATCTTAGCCTGCGAGCAAGCTCCCCGGACCGCTCTGGCGGCGGGGAGGAAAAAAGAAGGAGACATTGCAACTACGTCTCTGGAATCTGCATCGAAAAAGTCGATGCGAAATACTGATTGGCGGAGATGACAGTTCCATCTTTCACGTGTTTTTCAATGTTTGTTTACATTCACGCTCGTTTCCGCTTCGCGCTGATTGCCGGAAATCTGACAGCTTAGTCGACAAAGTACCACAGGCTCTCCTTTACCGCCCCGTCGCTAGAGCGCCCCGGAGAGCTTGGTCGCAGTCTTAGGTCATCTAGAAAGTTTTAGCCCAGGAGAACCTCGGAACGAGGTTGGTTTTAGCCGTCCTCAAGTAATAGAAAACCTAACACATGACTTGGGGTCCATCCTCGGCCATATGACTTTTGAAGGTGGGGACGGGGGTTATCTTACGTACTTAGGCAAGAATTTTTTCCAAAGCCTACCACTGTGGCCATATTCTTTCTTTTAATATTCATCCCAAGTCTTTTTGCTGGATATATATTTTAACAGAATTGGATGGTTGGCACCTATGCAAAGGGATGCAAGCCTCTTTAAAGATCTAAAATCTGGAAAATCTCTGCCTTTTGCATCTCCCCCGCCCCGATAAACACTATCGGTGGCGTCGTGAAATGTCGGCTGCTTTCTCGGGCTTGTCATCTTGAGGGTATTCCCCTTATTTTCCGGCCGGATCAGCAATGTACAGGAAATGTGTGGGAAACTGTTACCCAAGAAACTGGGCACTAGGTGAGCCCACGTCATTTTCCGCTGAAACAACATGGTGGCCCAAGTCGATGTTTTTGCTACGTTGCCCATGTGATGGCAAACGTCGTAAAATACAGAATTTTTGTGAAAGATGGGGACAATTTTGCCACTGGAAGCAACTTGGAAACATATCTGGCTAACTACCTTGCCTTTTTGAGTCCTATAGTTGAAGAGTTCATCTGGCAAAACGAGCCGTTCTTCCTTCACGCCAAGTCTGGGAAAGGTAAATTGTGTCGGCTAAATCCGCAAAATACCTGGCCACTGAGCTGACTATAATATAACAATGTGTGTTATCTATAATTTTCAAAGCACACCAATGCATAAGCCTGACAAACCTATTTAAACGGGTCAGGAGTTGCCAGATATTCTGCAGCTAAGCTTTTACAGCGATTGTATAAAAAAATGAACTAGAATAAAATAAAAATTAAGGTTTTTGACATCAAATGCAGCTGGAATAAGTGCCACTCTAAACTGCCACAATGGGGACGTTCTCTGTATATGCTGAGAGGTGCCTGATTCAGATGTCATTGGTTAGTGTTGATTTAAAGGGGTAAAAGTATATGAAATCAGGAAAACTCAAGACTAATAAAGGCAAAACCACTAGACAACAACAATCCCGGCAGAGGGAGGGGGATGAGTGTACTCCCCTATATGGCCTATACATGGATGTGTCCCTTTACAGGGTATGCAGGGTTGTCAAAATGCGCCCGCAACCGGCGCTATTACCGGCTACTTTTAGCTTTTTACCACCTGTAACCTGGGAAACACATATCTTTATTAATATGTGTTCCCCTACCTTAGAAACACATATCCCTAGTGATACCTAAGAATATGTGTTCTCCTACCTGGGAAACACATATCCCTAGCGATATGTGTTCCCCTACCTGGGAAACACATATCCCTAGCAATATGTGTTCCCCTACCTGGGAAACACATATCCCTAGCGATATGTGTTCCCCTACCTGGGAAACACATATTCTGAGCGATATGTGTTTCCCCACTTGGGAAACACATATCCCTAGCGATATGTGTTCCCCACCTGGGAAACACTTATCCTTAGTGATATGTGTTCCCCCACCTGGGAAACACATATCCCTAGTGCTATGTGTTTCCCCACCTAGGAAGCACATATCCCTAGTGATATGTGTTCCCCCACCTGGGAAACACATATTCCTAGTGATATGTGTTCCCTAACCTGAGAAACACATATCCCTAGTGATATGTGTTCCCCTACCTGGGAAACATGTATCCCTAGTGATATGTGTTCTTCCACCTAGGAAGCAGGTATCCCTAGTGATATGTGTTGCCCTACCTGGAAAAGACATATCCCTAGTGATATGTGTTCCCCTACCTGGGAAACATGTATCCCAAGTGATATGTGTTCCCCCTCCTGGGAAACACATATTCCTAGTGATATGTGTTCCCCAACCTAAAAAACACATATCTGTAGCGATATGTGTTCCCCCACCTGGAAAACACATATCCCTAGTGCTATGTGTTCCCCCACCTGGGAAACACATATTCCTAGTGCTATGTGTTCCCCCACCTGGGAAACACATATCCCTTGTGCTATGTGTTCCCCCACCTGGGAAACACATATCCCTAGTGCTATGTGTTCCCCCACCTGGGAAACACATATCCCTAGTGCTATGTGTTCCCCCACCTGGGAAACACATACCCCTAGTGATATGTGTTCCCCTACCTGGGAAACATGTATCCCTTGTGATATGTGTTCTTCCACCTGGGAAACACGTATCCCTAGTGATATGTGTTCCCCTACCTGGGAAACACATATCCCCAGTGATATGTGTTCCCCCACCTGGGAAACACATATTCCTAGTGATATGTGTTCCCCTACCTGGGAAACGTGTATCCCTAGTAATATGTGTTCTTCCACCTGGGTAACACCTGTGTTCCCCTATCTGGGAAACACATATCCCTGGTGATATGTGTTCCCTTACCTGGGAAACACATATCCCTAGCGATATGTGTTCCCCCACCTGGGAAACACATATTCCTAGTGATATGTGTTCCCCAACCTGAGAAACACATATCCCTAGTGATATGTGTTCCCCTACCTGGGAAACATGTATCCCTAGTGATATGTGTTCTTCCACCTAGGAAGCAGGTATCCCTAGTGATATGTGTTGCCCTACCTGGAAAAGACATATCACTAGTGATATGTGTTCCCCTACCTGGGAAACATGTATCCCAAGTGATATGTGTTCCCCCACCTGGGTAACACATATCCCCAGTGATATGTGTTCCCCTACCTGGGAAACATGTATCCCTAGTGATATGTGTTCCCCCACCTGGGATACACATAACCCTAGTGATATGTGTTCCCCCACCTGGGAAACACATATTCCTAGTGATATGTGTTCCCCAACCTGAAAAACACATATCTGTAGCGATATGTGTTCCCCCACCTGGAAAACACATATCCCTAGTGCTATGTGTTCCCCCACCTGGGAAACACATATTCCTAGTGCTATGTGTTCCCCCACCTGGGAAACACATATCCCTTGTGCTATGTGTTCCCCCACCTGGGAAACACATATCCCTAGTGCTATGTGTTCCCCCACCTGGGAAACACATATCCCTAGTGCTATGTGTTCCCCCACCTGGGAAACACATACCCCTAGTGATATGTGTTCCCCTACCTGGGAAACATGTATCCCTTGTGATATGTGTTCTTCCACCTGGGAAACACGTATCCCTAGTGATATGTGTTCCCCTACCTGGGAAACACATATCCCCAGTGATATGTGTTCCCCCACCTGGGAAACACATATTCCTAGTGATATGTGTTCCCCTACCTGGGAAACGTGTATCCCTAGTAGTTTCTGTTTCGCATTTCTGATTTAACCATTTTTTTTGTGGTTTGCATTTATCTTTCTGTCTCTCGCTTTAGTCCATTCGGCTTCTTTGTATGTTTCCACCAAAGTTTCACTTAGTAATTCAGACACAGTATTGATGCTATCATGTTTGACAGCAGCTACTAAAACAGGGAATATAATTTTGTGCGTGTCTGTCTTAATAACAAGGTATTGCCTGTGTATGTATGATTGATTTGATTTGCTTGATGCATTTGTCCTGAACATGGTGGTTAAGCTGAGGAAAGGTATCTGTGTTATGATTTTTCTGTCCTAAACAGGGTCAGGGTTTCAACCTTCCATCTGCTCATGTATACCCAAATACTGGCTAAGTACCCCCCCCCCCCGCCCCCTGGGGGGACAAACCAGTGACACGTTCAAACTTTGTTTTTTGATCTTTTCTTGTTCTCAGGAGATGAAGTCCCTGCTCATCTTTATGGGAAGACAGAGTTTGGTGACAATGTTGACAACGAATGGTTTATAGTTTCTCTCCTCCTTCAATTGTCAAAAGTTTTTCCTGAGACATGCATTAGGTGAGATAATTGTACTCTTAGTGGTATTTATAGCTCAAATGAAACATAGCAAGGTTTAATAAGAACACCAATTGCCAGGAGGCAAACTCATTAGCTACTTACAAGAACAAATACACCCAGAGAACAAACCTGTTGAGTTAGGATAGGACTTGAACTTGGAGTCTTACAATTATTGTGTTCACTGGAGTTTAATTACAGGTGCAGGTGTGGCTGTATTTTAAGTTATTTGATTAGGTATACGGTTTGAGATACAGTGTATCGAGTCACACCTGCATGTTAACAGTTGGAAGTCCATCTTTTCAGTAGCCTTAAGCATCAAAGTTTCATACTGATGACGCTTACCCAGATCCAGATCTGGCTAGTGCTTCTGATTGGTCGTGACACATGGAAAATTTGCTTTGGCCAGTCACAAGTACTACCCAATTCTGGTTGGCATCAGTATGGAATATCTGCACTTCTTTCTCAAACATCATTTCACGGGAAAACCAGTGGTGGTGTCACAAAATGTCAGCTGTTTACTCAGGCTATCATTTCAGCTGCTCTGACATACTTCCTCTCTGTAGGCCCTCTTTCTCTACTAGTTAATGCACATCATCACTCTTTGAATTACTAGTATAATCTTTCATAATGTATCTTCCTTGGTTTGATTGTACTAAAATTCTTTTCTTGTAATTTTCAAATTTCAGTGTATCTGACAATGATGGGGAATTTCTGTTGATTGAGGCTGCACATTTCCTTCCAAGATGGCTTAAACCAGAGAACAGCAAAAACAGAGTAAGTTGGCTGTTAAACATGTAAAATTTAATAACATCAAGGTTATCATTAAAGACTGTGGCTCCTCCTACATTTGAAAAAAAAAAAGATTTCTTGTTTGTCTCATCAAGTATCTTTATATCCTCATGAAATATAATATGGTATTCAGCCTTGTGGAGAGCACAACATAAATTATATTTTTCCTGCTTTAAAACTGTTTGAAACTTTGAGGGCAGATACTGGTGATTAATTTTATTGCCATTCACTGGACTTGTTTTAATTATTAAAAAAAATCATCTCACCTGTGCCTGAATAACTTATTCAATTTCTTCCATTCAGGAAAATAAGGATGCAAAACAAAAAAAATTGTAGTAAGAACTGAAATCTTTCTCTACATATCAAGGCCCAAAAAGTATCTTATGTAAGGAATTGTTGACCTGTTACACTGTTATGCTTACTGGAAATTTTTCAAGAACCCAGTCATTTATACATTCCTAAGTTATGAATTTGAACAGTCCTTGTTACAATTGAATATCGTGTTTGTGGGACAGAAAAAAATGTTTACTTTCAAGATGACCTTGGCTAAAATGTACTAGAAAATGATAAAACTCATTTTTGTAATGAGATTTTTGTTTTGTTTCAGGTTTTTATTCATGATGGAAGAGTTCACATCATCCCTATCCCTTCTACCCCTGGGGAATTACCAATTTACCCAACTGGTACCCCCACAGTTTTCCAAGCTCTTCAATTAGTATTTGGTGTTCATAACACTGTAGCAGCTGCAAAAATTCAAACCGCAATTAATCAGAGGATTAACAGGTATGAAGGTTGAGTTGATTTTGTATAGTCAGTTGTTGTGAAATCCCAATGTCTTTTACTAGAGGGATCTTAATTCAGATAGAGCTACAAGGCAAAAAATGAGTGAAAATTTTCAACTCAAGTTTGCATCAGTCAGTGATTATCAGACCAATTCAAATCCTAGGGTGATATTGTAACAAATATCATCAAAAAGTTTCATAAATGTCTCAAAATTTAATCACTTTCAGCTTCCTTTGAACTGTGACATGCATCTTGCCCATGATACTTTTTTCAGGCCCATACACTTCAATTTAATGTCTAACGACAACTGCGCAGTGCAAAGGTTTTCTGAACACTGAAAAAGGATTGTTCGCCCGAAAAATCAGTTTTGGATAATTTCTTGATAATTTGTTAGTCTCAGAGTATCATCCTATAAGCTATCTTACTTAACTGACACCCATCACTAACAGTTTTATCGTTAACAATTCAAATACTGCCTGGGTTCTTTAAACCAGACATATATTTGGACGATCAACAGCAGAGAGGTAGTAAAGAGTTCTGGGAACCTTATTGGCTTGAGTTTGTAAAGTTGTATATTTCCTCATCATAAAGATACCAATATCTAAAATTTCCTAGAAACCAAGGAGGGTTTACTTCAGATTCAGTTTGGGTTATTATAACCCTAGAGATTTTGATTTTCAACCCCATTTGATCATTCCTGTTAGTTTTTAAACAGGTACACCCTGGGCTATCAAATCTCTACAGGTCACGGCCTTGTATGGCCATATTGAACAACATGCACTTCTCATGGATCAGTTGTTAAATTGCTTAAAATAATTTTAATAAAAAAAACCTTTTTTTAATCATTGCAGTCTTTCAGAACAGTCCTTAAATACCTTCCACCATGCACATTGTTACATACCAGCAGAAATAAAATATGTTCTTGATCAAAAACCATCCTTGATCAGCCCCATTGTGCAAGCATTTTGTGAACGGGATCCTATTGACATGAAGGTTTGTCACATTTATACACATATTTCTTTTTTGTATAGATGTACCACTGTATTTACTTGAAGCAGTTATTTTCTCCTTATTAATAAAAAAATCATTTTTGATTTTCTAAATTTGGCACCTACGATCACAGCACATCTTATTTCCAGTATACATGTTTTTATTTTGGTATCAGAAATAAGTACTTTAAATTTTAACAAGAAGATTCAGATATATTTAAATAAAGAAATACAGTTTGTAGTTAGTTTGAAGCAGTTTTTAGTGTATTTATATATAATCTCCTATCTTTAATAAAAATAATACGTGTACACTATACTTGTATTAGGAAAAGGGCCACTTTCTTTCAGTTAGTGTAATAATTCTCTGATTTGTAACATAATGCGGGGGTTTCGATAACTTTTTCCATAAGTGACTGCTGATGGTGGCATAGGCACCTGTGGCTGCAAAATATAATTATTACTAGTTACATGTACTAGTAATAACTAAAGGTTATGGAGTGCTGGCAACAATGATTGAAGATCAAAATGCTGCTCCAGCCCTGTGCTTTGCATAAGTTTCACGTGACAGATGGTCAAAACATCCGTGATCAGATTACGAGTGACAAAAGGTCCAAATGTGCATTCCATTCATTCTTAGTGGAAGTCTTAACAAAATGCTGGCTACATACATGCGACGCATGCGTAGTAACAACCTGGAGATTAGGATTGTAGGCTACTCTCATTGCCTGCAGTAAATAATGCCTTACTATAAGAAATTAATGCTCTACTTAATTAATGACACAGAATAATATTATAGTTTATAAAAATTAACATGACTTTGAAATTCGCATTAATTTTCTGAATTCTTAATTTCCTATAATAAGGTATGGAATAAAATCTTAACAGACGGCTTTAAGAGGCCTCATAAGAAGCAGTAGACTGCCGATCAAAAGCATTTATTGAGACCAGCCCTGATAGTGAAATGGTTAGCTTAGATATCTTCCTAGATTTTCAGTAAATAAACTGTTAGTATCTCTCATTGTGTCAACAGGCATGTAGGAAAATGGAACAGTTTACCATAGAAAGAAGATTGATGGCTAGGGTATGTTATGTAATACCAATCTCGGTTTAATCTCACTAAGTGTAATGTTGTTGCAGGGTTTCAATTCACAGGGACTTTGCTAGTTCTCTTCTGAATTATTATTATTATTATTACTATTATTATTATTATTTCATTTAGCATGGCATTATCTTATAGATATAGAGTCAAAAGAGCAAACCATTTTTGTAAAAGATTTAAGTAATAAGTCATTGAATAACTGTTTACTAGAGAATGATGTTCAATTGCCATGTTCTCTTGTAGATACGTTTTACACGGTGTCTCTTTGCTCAGTTATCTCAACAACCATTCAAACAAGAGAGGCGCTGCTCAGGATGGACTTTGCCTGCTATATCTAATCCACAGTACAAAGCTCATGAGTTGGGTCTTAAATTGGTATTTATGGTTATATTATTGTATTGTTGTACTGTATCTGTTTATTTTAATAATTTTATCAGTAAGCAACAAAGTATATTTATTCTTATCAGCGCTAGAGTGGGTTTACAGAATAATAGTGCATATGATATGTAACATGAGACTATATTTTTTTACGGGTATGAAATATTTGCATCAAATAAAATGAAGGGGTCCCCTGTAGTAAAGCCTTAAGTTACTTACGACAAAAAGCTAGATTGTTTAAATTACCTTGTATGTACTTGTGAATCAACAGGGAACACTTGATCTGGAGTAATAAATTAGAGCCCTTTCTCCACACACCCCTTCAATTTTGCTGTTCTGTTTCAAGCTTGAAATACGATCAAAATATTCTTTTCTGTAAGTGTCCACGTGCACTCTAATAATATTAGTGTCCTCCCCTGAACAAGTACCTACCCACTTAGACTGCGAGCAGTCCCTCTTTTTCTTCAGCTTTAGTGAGGGGAGTGCACGCACACACGAGCGTGAGAAACACTTGGTCATTTGCGCAAGAAACGCGTGGTCATTTGTGTGTCTCGCTCGTTTTGCTTGCGAGCCAAGAAAAAAGAGAGACTGCTGATAGTCTACCACCCACTTGGCCAAACTAACAAAGTGCACCTCCTTTTCTTTCCTCATTTTATTGAATAGAACAATAACAAAAGGAACATCTGTTCCTTTTCTGACTTTTATTTACTTTTTTAATCTTTGACTACACCAGGCAAGTTTAAATTTGAATATTTGGAACCATTTTTTATTTGCATTGCCTTTCCAATTTAATCTCTGTCCATACTCCATACAGTGTTTGACCTGCTAGAGTGGTACTTGCAGTTTAGTAGTTTAGCATCTGTTAGCATTCAGCCAAAGAAACATGTTTAACTACCCTCTGTCAGAGAGGAGTTCATGAACAGAGATTTTGCGCCATCACTAAGTTGATTATTGTGTGTTTTAAGGCATGTGGATTTCAGATCCTGTGTAAAAGAAATGAAATGAAAGGACCCTGTGCCCAGGTAGATAAAAACCTTGTAATTGATGACACTCAATAGAGATTTGTTATGAAAATTGTTGCTTTTCACTCAAATTTGATAATCAATTAAGAAATAACATTTTTTTATGATGTTGTGCAAAACTTTGTGTTATTTTGTTGTTTTTTCTTAATGGTTTAACCTTAAGGAGCCAAGTGATCCTAAAGGCTCAAAGTGGGAGACATTTCTGTCTTGTCTGACAAAGCAAGGTTATTTCAAGGTAGGCAGTTTACAAGCAGATGTGGTGTTAACTCGTTGAATGGAAAATTGATTGCCATTTTAAAACTTATCTCTTTTGCCAAATTAGTGTTTCATTTCCTTTCCACGTGTTGGTCTTCTGTTGAATTTAAACTATAACAACAGTATTGAAAAGTGGCTAATACTTAAAACATTTTACTTTGTAGGGCGAAATAGAGGGTTCAAAACTGTACCAAGACCTCCTTTTGAAGGCAAAGCAGCAGTTTAAGGAAAATTTTACAGTAGAAAACAGGTTTGGCTACTTAAGTCTTGAAAATATCTTACTGGACGGCATCAAATACGTCAAAAAAGCCAAAACAACAACGTTCGCTTGCATCAATTTTTTTGTTACATGTCTTTGCCGTCACTGCACGATTACGACGTGAGTTTTTCTATTTTTAGTGTTTTTTCAAGAACGCAAACAAGCAAAATATGCGAGCGCGGGCAAAAGGTGCCACGCGCGAGGAGAAGCGAGTTGCGCGTGTCACCTTCTTCGATCGTGGGTGGCGATTTCACACGCTCCCTGAAAGTAGGGACTACTCGACTTCTACAATGTACTTTAGCCTTCCGCGCAGACGTCCGTTCGCTCATCACGCTTTCCTCGCGTTCGTGGAGAAGGAACGCGCGACGAAACCCACGAACTAAGAACGTCCGCGAGGGAAGCCACAGCCTCTCTAAGTATGTGAAAGGTTCATGTAAATGAAATTTGGACAGTTTAATGACAAAAATCTCTCCAATTCAAACGTTATTCTCTAACTTTTTTAAATAAAGGTCTGAGCCTGGAGAAGTCATCCCTAGAATCTTGAAAGATGCATGGATAGACGTTGAAAAGATGAAAGAGGAACCACTTCTTCCTGAGGATGGTGAGTAAGATATATCTCTGAGAATTGTGCAAATTTTTTTCAAAACTTTATCGCATAGCGTATCATCTGTAACAGGGTCATGCTCACCTGCGTAGCAAGCGATTTGGTGCGAGTTCCTCGAGAAAGTCTTTTCGCTCTCTTTCCAGCTACTTAACGAACTCGCGCTAGGGTCATGTAGGTCAACGTTTCACTGCAACTCCATTTTTCCTGTCTAGAACTAAAATGAAAAACTGTGGATTTTGAAGTTATTCCTCCAAGTTGCGCCCAATATAGCTTGTCTCAGGCGTTCAGATACATTGGAATCCCGTTAACGCGACCACCGTTGCGCCATAAAATTCGGTCGTAATAACGAGGTGGTCGCGTTATCTTCAAAATAATAAAATAACTTGGTGATTTTTACGTTTGGGTCCTTGAAGAATAAGGTCGTAATAACGAGGTGGTCGCATAGATAGACGGGGTGGCCGTAGGGCGGGGTTCCACTGTAGTGCCAGAGAGTGGCGCGAAATGGAGAGCGGATGACCAAAAGGCGGAAGAAAGGAAGAGGGAGAGAGTAGGTTCCCTCAACTTCTCTCCCTACCCCCACTCCTAGCTGTTTCTCCTTCTCCCTTTTCTTTGCGCCGTACGCCCATTGGCAGAGCCTTTCTTCTTGAGAATAGTTAACAGGTCGTTTCGATACAAGTCGTTTCGATACAAACTACACATTTTGTTCACTTCAAATATAGTTTGCGAGTGAACAAAAAAAAAAACATTTTGGGTGAATATCTTCGTTCTTTAAGCAAAGTACGTGGAACTATTTTTACACCTCAAATGAATAAACTCGTATCGAAACAACTTTGTATCGAAACGACCGGTAACCGATAGACCTAAGACTATGCCTTCCTTTAGGCCGGGGAAGGATAGCCTTCTAGCCAAGAAGACCACATACGAACGTCACATTACTCCTCACAAGAGATGAGAGCTCATCTTTCACTCACTTAAACAGGAGTTGTTGATACTCTCTTTTCCTTTCATTTTTGGCTAACTGAATATGCAGATGATATCTGGTTAAATTTGTCTGACCAAGACTTGGAAGATATCCTTTCAAAATACAGTGATCCAAAGTCAACGCAAAATGGAACTGACGATGGAACAATAACTAGTGAAAGTACACTTGATGAAGATGTGAGTACTGTGTGTATGTGTGTTTTTTACGTTGGTTCATGTCTTTATCTCTTTGAAATTGTAAATGAACTTTGAATAAGTTTGTTTCTTCCGTCTTTCGGGGTCTGCAGTCAATTCTATCTAAGACGGATACTAGGGAACCGGCACTAAGTGTCCGCCTAAGAGAGATGTTCGTCTTAACCCTTTAACTCCCAATATCCACATATAAATTCTCCATACTGATCTTCATGCTTTTCCTTAACGAATTAGTTGAGAGAGTTTGATAACAGATCAAAGCATTTTCCCTTTAGTGATCATTTTATTAACTCTTATAACCATTTCCCTTGCCAATATGTGGATATTGTTAGGAGAAGATTGATGTTGGTCGCTATTGAGACTAAAAGGGTTAAGGGAGAAAAGAAAGGCTTTGACCAACTCTATAGGTGTCTGTTTTACAGGTGTCCGGCCTTTAGGTGTCCGTTAAGAGACAGTCGACTATATAAGATGTTATACTGGCGGAAAAGTGAAAGTACTTGCATCGAAACGACCAGTACTCAACCGAACATTTGTAAACGTGGCGACTGTATTAGCAAGGTAGCGCTTACATTAACGTTTCTCCATGTTACCATTTGCTTTTGTTCGTTCATTTTCCAGAAGAGAAGTGCTGTCGACCTTGATAAAGTAACTCGAAGTTTGAAATCATTTGTGGATAAAGTGTCAAGTTATGAAGGAGCAGAATTTCCAGGGTAAGGGTTTTTTCTTATAGTTTTAAGCGTTCGCCGCGCATCAGCAAGTCATGAACAAATGCTTTGCCGTCGTTATCAGTGCAGATGACTAACTCTGCACTAAGGCAAAAGGAAAAACTCCTAAGCAGTAAAAACATTCGTGACATTTGGATCATGTATGTTGGTTATTGCTTTCATTAATGTGGTGGCTCCTAAAGGAGCCGTTTGTTTGCAAGCGACTTATGCTCGCTCTCCGCGGATTCGGCGGGCCAACTGAATGTCCTTGGGCATAATGGTGACGCGCTTGGCGTGGATGGCGCACAAGTTGGTGTCTTCAAACAGACCAACAAGATAAGCCTCGCTTGCCTCTTGAAGAGCCATCACGGCAGAACTCTGGAAGCGCAAGTCGGTCTTGAAGTCCTGAGCGATTTCTCGCACAAGACGCTGGAAGGGAAGTTTGCGTATCAACAGCTCGGTAGATTTCTGGTAACGACGGATCTCACGAAGGGCGACTGTACCAGGCCTGTAACGATGAGGCTTCTTGACTCCACCAGTGGCAGGCGCGCTCTTTCGAGCTGCCTTTGTGGCTAGCTGTTTGCGTGGAGCTTTTCCACCGGTTGATTTACGAGCAGTTTGCTTTGTACGCGCCATCTTTGAAGACTTGAATATCAAGGAATAAAAACAAGAACTCACCGGTTAAATTTATATATGGCGGGCTTCTTTCTGATTGGTTCAGAGTTAGGGTATTTGATTGGCTCATTATAAATCTTTTACAGATGGGTGTTCAAAGTTCGATCCGAAGTAGTTGTAAAGATCGATTTTAGCCGGGATTTTGGCTTAAAACGATACTCTGTGGCAAATGAACTGCATAAGTTACTACTAAACTCATCGGTCGTAGGCTTATACTGCACTATCGATTTGGTAAAAACATTTTCGCCCCTCAAATGCTGGATGATTCTTACGCAGCTAACGTGACTTGCCTGCGTGACTTGCCTGTAGCATATTTTGCATTCGTTTATCTATTATTAAACTGACCCTTGGACTCTTAGCATCGTCCAATAGGAAGATGTTATCGTGTAATGCTTTCTGAGAGGTCATTCTTTGCCTTATAAAAGCGTCGAGCCGTGAACTATCGGTTATTACTCGATTCTTCGAATTGTGTTAAGCATGTCTGGTCGCGGCAAAGGAGGCAAAGGTCTCGGAAAAGGAGGCGCCAAGCGTCACCGAAAGATCCTTCGGGACAACATTCAAGGCATCACCAAGCCCGCTATCCGTCGTCTTGCTCGCCGTGGCGGTGTCAAGCGTATCTCTGGCCTGATTTATGAAGAGACTCGTGGAGTTCTCAAAGTTTTCCTCGAGAATGTGATCCGTGATGCTGTGACTTACACAGAGCACGCCAAACGCAAGACCGTGACCGCCATGGATGTGGTGTACGCTCTCAAGCGCCAAGGACGTACCCTGTACGGATTCGGTGGTTAAACTACACGTACACCGTCATTACAACAAAAACGGCTCTTTTAGGAGCCACTAAATTTCTTAAAGTCATGACCAATAAACCGATTCTCAATCTTTTTGAGTTGAAACATCAAGCGCGCAATTCCTGCTAGTCCAATTAGTTTCATGTATCTCAAACAAACAGTGATTCACGTAGCCTGTACAAAGACGTTGTTTCATTTTTCTTTCCGTTCTTTTCGAAACATCGGCGGGCGCTGGCAGTCAATAAATCCCCGCGGTTGTTATATTTTAACACGCGCGCACGACGGACTTTTAGAGAAAATAGAGTGTCCGTGAACAGGCAATGATTCACGCTGTTCGAAACAATGGCAGTTTCATTTATTTCTTAATTTCTTATCCTGGCTTCAGAGGTCTTGTCTCAGAATAGGGGACGAGCCCAAAGGTTTTCCATCGTTTAAATTATAAAATATGTAGCTCTCGAGATCGGACTTCTGATCTCCTCGTGCGTGACGCTTCATAGCGCGCTGCGCATCATGCTCGCTCGACTTTCACCTGATGTCTTTTAAGATCCTAGGGTTTATTGTGACTCTTTCCCCCCTATTTTAGCCTATTCGAGGCGTTAAGTAAGAAGCAGGCTACCCCTACAGCAACCTAGTCTTTCATTTTAAAAATTGATGTCTTGTATTACACAGGCTAGTTTTTTGCGACAGAAAGCAGCGGGCGCAATTTTTGTAACGGATCGTGAGTCCCGTTCCCGCCCGCGCGTACACTTCGGTAATTCATTCAAGTGGCTGTTCTAAATTTACATTTGAATGAAAACTTTGAAAGAGACAGATCAAATTTTTTTCGGTGTACGGAAAGGAGACCCGCTTAAATTCGGCATAAGGGGCTCTGGAGTTCGGTCGTTTCGATACAAGTCGTTAAGATACGAACTCGGGCAGTGATATTGCACAAAAATTTCGATCACTTCAAGTATATAGTTTGCGGGTCTACATGAAAAACACTTTGGGTGAATACTCTTCGTTCTTTAAGCCAAGTACGTGGAACTATTTACACCTAAACTGACTAAACGTGTATCGAAACGACCGTAAACCGGGGCTCCTGGCATAACTAAATGTCTTCAACTAACTTCAGAGAAACCTTTTCTTATCATTGAGGGCATTTTGCTCGTG
The DNA here is from genome assembly GCF_958299795.1 of Porites lutea. Taxonomy (NCBI): domain Eukaryota; kingdom Metazoa; phylum Cnidaria; class Anthozoa; order Scleractinia; family Poritidae; genus Porites; species Porites lutea. The sequence continues at coordinate 34,745,873 of NC_133206.1, forward strand.
CAATAAATGAATTAGGCGTTTTATCTGTTTGTCTTTTTTTTTTTTTTTCGTTTTCTCATTGGTTTTATGACTGCATTCTCTGTTGGTTTAGACTTTCATAACATTTGGTGGCTCCTAAAAGAGCCGTTTGTTTTTAAGTGAAAGCTTCAGTTTAAGCTTTCGGCTTCTTCTCAGTCTTCTTGGGCAGAAGAACAGCCTGGATGTTGGGAAGAACACCTCCTTGGGCGATGGTGACACCGGCGAGAAGCTTGTTCAACTCTTCGTCATTACGGACGGCCAGCTGAAGGTGACGAGGGATGATTCTTGTCTTCTTGTTGTCACGAGCAGCGTTGCCCGCCAACTCGAGGATCTCAGCGCTCAAATACTCGAGCACAGCCGCCAAGTAAACTGGAGCACCTGCACCAACACGCTCGGCATAGTTGCCTTTGCGAAGAAGACGGTGAATACGACCGACAGGGAACTGAAGCCCTGCTCGGGATGATCGGCTCTTGGACTTGGTGCCCTTGGCTTTGCCTTTACCGCGACCAGACATTTTGGATAGTTCGAATTGATAGTTCGTGTACTCTACGAGGACTCAGAAATGAGCAATGTCAGGCGATCTGCATTTTTTATAATGAACTGTTTTACATACAGGATCGAAATGCACCAATCAAAACTTGTTCATTTAACATGCTTGTTCATATGAATCACATGCAAAGAAAGTTGACCGAGGAGGTCACAGTATTGAAAGAAATGTGAAACCGGCCAATCACCGAACGAGTATTTCGATCCGCATGTTAATTGATCTTTCCGCTCCTTTGACATAAATACAAGATACATCGAGCTGCGAGGCATTTCAAATCCATTGTGATCCACAAACATGCCACTCAAAGTTGCAGGAAAGAAAGGCGAGAAGAAGGCTGGAAAGGCAAAGGCCGCCGGAGGTGATGCAAAGAAGAAGAGGAGGGGAAAGAGAAAGGAAAGTTATGCCATCTACATCTACAAGGTGTTGAAGCAAGTTCACCCTGACACTGGTATCTCCAGCAAAGCCATGGGCATCATGAACTCGTTCGTCAACGACATCTTCGAGCGCATCGCCACCGAAGCTTCCCGCCTTGCCCACTACAACAAGAAATCAACAATCAGCTCTCGCGAGATCCAGACCGCCATCAGGCTGCTTTTGCCTGGTGAACTGGCGAAACATGCCGTCAGTGAAGGAACCAAGGCCGTGACCAAATACACCAGCAGCAAGTAAACTCACTGCGTGAGTTTAACCCCAAAACAAACGGCTCTTTTAGGAGCCACCACATGCGGTAAAAGTCAACGGCCAATACCTATTTCTCATTCATTACTGGATTTGATTGTTCAAATTTGTTTTCCAATTCAGTGTAATACGCGTTGTTTTGTATGCGAATGAATATCGGCTTCCCGCCTAAACCCAGCTAAACGGTTGAATGAATTTTTAAGTGACCGTCTGTAAAAAAATTCTCCAGTTAGCTGCCTATTCCTCTCATTGTCACAATCAGAGTTCTTCATTCCGTCTCTGTTGATGGTTTTTTGCAAACTTTTGCATTTGTACCGACCTTGTATATAGACTGCGAGTAGTCTCTTTTATTCTTCAGATTCAGTAAGAGGAATGCACGCGCGAGTGGCAAAGCCGCGAAACGAGGGCACACGCGTGGCCATTTGTGTGTCTCGCGTTTTGCTCGACGGACTACAGAAAAAAGAGAGAGACTGCTAGTAGTCTACTTTGTATAAGGCTAGCCTGCGAGCAAGCTCTCTGATTGGGGGAGTCGCGAGAGCTGACCGGTCGTTTCGCTATCGTCCCGTTAGCCTGCGTAGCGTGGCAGTTTTGTTGGGAGCACTAGCTACTGAGCGGTGAAGCCGCAAAAACGCGCGCGAACGAGCGGCCTCGCCGACTTTATTACTTTGCGCGCCCAACCCAAACCGCCATGCTACGCAGGCTGTCCCATTCGCTAACGTCTTATGTCGTTCCGCTAAGAAGCGAAAGAAGCGTTGCGCATGTATAAGCTTCGTTCTCTCAGCCATGATACAAAAAAGTGCGATACGCCTGTAAATGCCTCGTTCTTTCACCCAGCCAATGATCAGGCGAAAGCAGTCATGGAACTGACCCAACACGTTTGCGTAACGATTTTACGGCAGTAGGAAAGATTAGACCGGGGGCGGTCGTCCTCGTTTCTCGTAGCCTGTTCCGTCCAGGCTCAGAGTTAGTCGGGCCTGCTGAATTGAGAAAGCGCGAACACGAAAATAAAACGGGAGGAAGCTGGGGAGAGAAGGGGCGGGGGAGTCTCTCTCTGTCTCGTCCCGCCACCTTTTCGCGTGCCTTTTACTTTCGCGTCTTCTTCACTTTCTGAGAGCCTGGAACAGGCTACGTTTCTACTCACCTCTCACGCATGCTCTCAAGCCAATTCACTAAGGTCTGTTTCCAGCGTGAGAGCGAAATCACGCGTGGTGTATCGCGATATTCCCCCCGCTTCCGTCAGTATGGCTATACTCAAGAGGGACTCAGGAGCCTATTTGACTCGTTGCCCAGTCGTCTCTCATTATTAGTATTTGGCGTGGTCGTGGAAGACTAGAACGGGCTCTTTAACGAAGGCAGGAGCCGATTACTGACGAAGGGTTCGAGCGTGATCTCGCGTGGTTTCTCGCGATATTCCCCTCGCTTCCGTCAGTATCGCTATACTCAAGACAGCTCTCTTGCTATACTGTATCGTCCTCGATATCGTAATCTAGCCTTTTTAGGGGGTAAAACGCGAACGATTCTTAATATGTAGGGTTAGATTCATGCTTCGCAGCCGACAAAGTTCTACTATCTAAACCAGACTTTTATTTACCAGGGAAAAAGAAAGCGACGAAATTCAGTTCGATGCCGCCTCCTTTATGGACACAGTTGGAAACTTATTGGGTAGGTTTTGTTTTGTTTTTCATTTCACTCGCATTTCTTGTAAAGAATGATTGTGGCTTTTAGATTTAACCTGTTCCAGTAAGGCACGCGAACCCGACTATCTCGGAAGCTGGAACAGGCTACTTTTAGATACTTGTTAGAAATATTTGTGATTCGTGATTTACAGTTTTTGACTTATAACCTGATTGCGATAAATGATAAACGCGATTCGTGAATAATTTTTGTAATCATTTCTGTCATTTTTGATTTGGTGAATCAGTGAGCCACACAATTATTGCGATATGTCCAGATTCCATGCGTGAGCGTGAAAGAATATTGCGATCATTCGTGACGCGTGAAACGATCCGTTGATTTAACGGGGATGAATTTCTCATTGAGCGCCGCCCTCGAATTACAGTCGAACCTCCGCTAACGACCAACTCTCCAGAACGGCCACTTCTCTACAACGGCCCCTTTTTCTCGTCCCGGCGGACAAAAGAATCCATACACTGACTCGTTTCAACCTCACTACAGCCCGCAAAAAATTCACAGTTCAAGTCACGTTTCATGTCACGTGATCGGGTTTGATTGGCGGCGCATCAGTAAAAACGTCCGTGATTGGATAAAGCCTACAGGAGGAAAATTCCTCCTGTAAATGTGGCGCTCTGCAGGGGATAAAAGTCCTTCGCGCTTTGGCCAACTACCGGAACCGGAAATGAGAAGCGAAAGACTTCGAGAAAGTCTATACCACAGCCACTTTCTTCTGTCCCCAAGGTGGCCGTTGTGGAGAGGTTCAACTGTAGTATCTTTCTGATTTTTAAACCCACAACTGTACACTGTGGCAATAATCTCCTAGGAAATAGAACGAGCAACTATGACGAAAGCAGTGCCGAGAGTGAAAGTGATGAAGAAGACGTGGAGCTGTCCTCAGATGATGAGCACGAATCGGATCAAGGTCAGAGGGAATTTCAGAATACTTCAATACTTAGAATTCTGTAATTTCGTGAAACGTTTGCAGACTTGCCAACCGCCAAAAGGCAAAAAATGTGAGAGTCTGAACCTGAGCTGGGAAAGGTAGTGAGAAATGTGTAAAAAGCTTGTAAAATGTCGTGAGATGTCCCAAATTTTCCTATTGGAAGGACTTTTAGTGGAGGTTATGGGTATTGGAAATCACATATCACTTAAAAACTGGGGCAGTAAACATCACGATCAATTTTACGACTTAGGTTTTGTAATTTTGTATGTGTGGTTGGTGGCCATCTTGAGAGAAACAGCTTCCCATTTGGTTGCAGCGGCAAGTAGCGGTAAGCTAGAAGAATGCAATCAAACGCGACCGCGAAGCGTTCTCTTTGGATTGAACTGGCTATCTATTAATATGTAGTTAGACGCGTTTTTGGAGTTTGACTTTTCGAGAAATCGTGAGAAATAAGTTGCCAACTCGTGAAAGCGTGAGATAGGTCGTGAAATCGTGAGACACACGACAAAGTCGTGACACTTGGAAAGTCTGTGTTTGTGGACGTCAGTCAATTTAGGATTTAGGAGTGAACTTCTACAACTGGGCTTTTTCTACACCAACGCCGATAACCTTTCGTGCCGACAAAAAAGCTATCCTACGGCAACCAAACGCACAGAACTGTGTTCGCACAACATTCAGTGATCAAAAAACACATCAGGCATCTTACCAGGTTGGTTAGCTGGGGAGATTTGGTGCATTAAATCGCAATCCTTCACTTTTATTTACGTTCGTCTCGGTGGCTTCCAGTCCCCGCTCCTGCTCATTTATTTCCTTATGGTCCACACTAACATAAACTCCCACGCAGCTGTTTTTGTCTCGAGACAAAAAGGGCTGTGTATGGCACTTAGACTAGGAGTAGCAAAAAACCGGTCCGATGTGTGACGATCCACTTTCACGATGGGGAGGGTTGTCCAATACTCCAACAAATTTATGCATGGCATTGTAATGTATTGTCTTCACATTGCAATACTGTACTAAAGTTTAACAGTACAGAACGAAGCAGAACAATGAGAAATTTAACAAAGCCATGCATAAATTTGTTGGAGTATTGGACAGGTATGACGATGGGCGCGACGTGGCGTAGCTTCGCTCCGTTACAGAAATCGCGCTGAAATCACCGTTCTCATACGTGAACAGAAGCCCTATCCAGTATGGTTTTCGTGACGGAACAGTAGCTCTCCATTAATCCGGTACAGTGGGAACATATAAGCTTAATAGTGGATAATGCGACAAATGACTGAATACCTGAACATAGTATATAACCTCGTTCCCAGGGTTCTCTCCTACCCGCCCTCCGTAGGGCGGGTAGGAGAGAACCCTGGGAACGAGGTTGCATAGTATAGTGTTAATCAACCCAACTGAAAGAAACACTTGAAACAAACATGTTCCTTTCAGCAGACGTTTTATTCATTTGATTCGTAACTGCCAGGCCATTAAATAAAACAGGCTGAATCAATTTACTTTTAGGTGTTCAAGGAAACATGCAGTCCGGTGGGGAAGATAAAGAATTGACGTCATATATGGATCAAATGGATGAGGAATTATCGCGGACATCAATAGGGGAGAGTTTTGAAAAGGTGAGTGGGATTTGCCTCCTCCATGGGCTTTCATGAGGCTTAGTGACAGAACAAGCGAGAAGCGCGACAGCTGGGGACAAGGGAGACAAGCGAGAAGCGCGAGAGGGGATGATGGGAAGGCGCGCGCGCAAGCGGGAAGTGATCCCCCTTTCCTTCGTAATTAACTCAAATTTCCCCACAAAGTGATGGCGAGCGACTGGGAACGAGGCGGGAGTGGGATATCTTTTTAGACCTCGTCGACACCAAATGGGTTATCAGGATATCTTTGACGACGAATGAAAAGTTTTCCGTCCTCACTACCTTTCGCGTGTATTGTTTTTCCCAAATGCATGCATGGTAGTTAGTGCATGCGCACTGTCATGGAGACCATAAGTTGGTACGCTACATTAACTTTTTAAGGCCTGTCTTCGCAGAGTCCTGGCTGAAACAACTAAACCTTTTTCCCTGAATATTCCCACCCTAGCGCGCGTTTTTTTAAAAACTTACCAAATTGATTGAGGGAAAAAGCGAGTGAGTTTATCCAGCAGATTAGGGCAGACGTTGTCTATAACACCGGTGCCGTGGGGATCGACGGCGGAGACGGGTGGCTGTTCCACCACCTCCTTCCCCCCACCAAACCCACCACGTCTGTCAAAAATGACATTATTTGTTTTTGGCAAACAGAAGTTACATTGTTAGAGGGGAGGAGAGGAGGGAATTTAGCCCCTTAGCTTCGTCACATTCACCACTTGAACTAATCGCACACTTTAAGACTGGTACCACTAGAGTCTTAGATTTTACGACTTGAACAAGTGGTGAATAGTGGACAGGTGTGTTGGCTTCAAACCTATTGCGAGTTTGCTGAACCTTGAAAGGACAATGACTTCCTATACGAAGGTAAAAGTAATAAAGTATAATTTGTTAATCGAATACAGATACTCTAAATTAAACTCATTCATTGCTTGTTTTTTAATTCATATTTTTTGTTTTACCACAGAGAGGTGCTTCATCTTTTGAAGCTAAATCACAAGGCACTTCTGAAAGCAAAAACAGCGGAGCAGTTAATGAAGTTCAAGGGAGTGATGACGAGGACGCGCCAGTTGATGTGGACTTCAATCTTGTTAAAAACATCTTAGAATCCTTCTCCACACAGGAGGGTCTAGCTGGACCAGCATCTAATATCCTTAGTTCCATGGGCGTGTGGCTTCCCCCGAACGCAGACTTGACGGATACATCATGAATGCTGTTGTTTTGCGTTTGTCTAGATGGCTGCGGCTGGATAATCTTAGTTAAAGCTATTTATGCTCACTGAAGAATCAAATCTGCTGCGCAAAGAGTAGAATCGTGCGCCAGTGTAACTCTCGAAGGAATTTACTCTCTGGGTAAGTTTCAGAATTAAAGGGCGTGTGCTCCTGTGAACTGGGATATCACCAGCAAGAGAGAGAGAGAGATGGAATCTGTCTAGATTTTTCGTCGCGGACCAGTCGGGTTAATTGTGTGTCACCAAATTCCTATTCATAAAGGATATGCTTAAAGTTTAGACTTGCAGAAAAACCACTGAAAATCCACGAGAAGAAAAATAAAGAAAACCCATTTTCTTCTTGAAGGTTCCAAGTTTGATTTACTTGTCATTGCTCTGCCTTACGTTATCGCGAAATACAGGTCACGTGAGGAGGCACGTGTTACATTCTATCATTCTATCGATTACTCCAGCTTCGATCAACTATCACAATAAGTAAAATGGCTAGACTGGAAACGTTTTGGGAAACAAACGATATGATTTTTTTTCCCAAATTCCATGCAAAATTCCCTGGTTGTGATTTAGCACATACAGCGAGCTCGTTTAGGAGTGTTTCAATAGGTAATTAGGTATCGCTTTGACTACGAAAGAAGGAGTTCGCTTTATGACTCTAGAGACATAAAAGGGTCATATGGAATGAAATTTTAACGCCGTTTTCAGAAAACATATGCTGTAAAAACTAAAGCTATATAGCCTGTCACAGATGCAAAAAAAAAAAAAACAGCTTGGTAATATACCCCTGGGAACCGTTTTTTGTTCATCTTAGCGGTAGATCCGGCCCGTGAATAAATTAGCACATCTCTGTCCATTCAAAAGGTCATTTTGTTTTATTTGAAAAGAAAACAAACGAATGTGGGCAGCTTGTCAGGATTGTTTACCTCCTCTATCTCATTTCTGTTTACTCTTCACCACTAAACGTAGTTAAATATTAAGGAAGAAAGAGTCCATCCTTCTTGAAAACCGCAATCAAGTATCGAATTTCGGAGTCAGCCGCGAGTTCAAAGTACTGCAGTTAGAACCGGCTTGAAACAACTGTCTAAAATGTATTTGACGCTTGTGCTTTTCGTTGTAACATTTTTAAATGGTGGAGACTCGGCAAAGAGCGAGAGCGCATTCAAGTCGAAGGAAAATTACTGTCCTTATTTTAAAAATCGGGCACCCAAGCCTCAGCCAGATCTCAAGAACTGCACATGGTACAAAGAGAAAGCTTGTTGTCTTCAGACCGAAATAGACCTTATATTTCCGCTGGTTCTTCCTCCGCTCGGAGCGAGCGACAAATGTTTGCGCTACACGAATTTCTTAATGTGCTACGTGTGTGCACCGGACCAAAATTTATTCTACAAGGACGAAAGATTGACTGTATGTGAGTCTTTTTGCGATAAATGGTTCGCCGCCTGTGGTACCGCGAAACTTAAAGGAATGAAAGTCAAGGATTTGTTTGAGTCTGGAAAAGATTTTTGCTTGGCGAGGAAATTTCTGGTTGAAAGTGCAAGTGAGGCAGATTGTTTCAGCTTTGAACAAAAAATCCTGAATTCAGCAATGTCCAGTTTGGTCGCTTTTTCTTCGTTGTGGTTTTCTGGCATTTCAACGATATCGATACTGTATGCTATTTTCTGAATACAAATGCAAGTCGGTTGTTCAAGAGGTAAGTGGTGTCTCGTCTTCTTACTTTGTAGCGAATGTTTACTTTTAGAAAGGACAATATTGTGTCGTTATTTTATTTATTTATTTTTTCATGTAATCTTTTTCAGTGGAATGAACCACATGTTGCGTGACGAAAAGTAGGAGCTGAGGGTCATACGATTTTTAAGGGGGTGGTACAGATGTATTTGTCAAGCTAAAGACTTTTGGGAAAGTTAGTCCCGAGGCAATAATTGAAGAAAATAAAATAATCTGTTGTAGAGGTCAACAGCATTAAATCAGGCACAGATCCCATAATAAACAATGCATTTCATACAACTACTGGTATTGATGTGCATTCACCAAGGAGGGGAGGTGAGGTGAGGGGAGGTGCACGTGGGGATTAGACCAAACCTTTTAAGAAATCTTGGGACACAACAGTTACTGGCCGGTGAGACTAGTCCCACTGTAAAAAGAATTTCACTGTATGTCATTCCTATAGCCAGACCAGTCTAATAATTACAAATAGCATGCACCGTTGATGTAGTTATGTGTTTTCATTGAAAACTCTTGGGAAAAGTTTTTTCCATAAAGGACCTACCAGTGCAGTTAGGCAGTGCTGATGTTTAGTAAGCGCACTTGGTCAAGTTCTTCTAGGTATCACGGGAGAAGGCAGCTGTAAATCAAATGTGCAGAACACTCGACCATGCCTTTTCATGGGAAATATTTTTCAGGCAACCCTAAGATTATGACATCTGCTTTACTTTAATTTTGTAGTTTTAATGCGGGGGAAATAGTGTGAAGAAAACACAAAAATAATTTCTCATCATAATTTGCAAAATAAAATTGCAAAGAGCAAACAACTACACTACACAAGGTGAGGGGTGGGGGAATCCTAGAAGCAAAGTTTCATTTTTCTTTGCATTGCCATAATTTCCCAGGCAACATTCCAAAAAATAAAAGCATTTTAAAAATTACTAGCTAACTGTTCAAACGTTTTCTTTAATCCTAGAAGGGCCAATCCCAGAGCCTGGCTGCATCTGCTTGGCATTAATTGTGGAATAAATTCTTCAATGATGAAACAAAATTAATGACTGATGAGAGATGTTAAGTACAACATTGCAGTCTAGCTGCTTGCAAATAATGAGGCCAGTTTTTTTTCCTATTTTTCTAAAATTTACTTGCGTATACTGGAAATATGTATAATTGTTGATTAATATATAATAAACCTAACTTTGGAATTTAGTTTTGAATTCTTTTGTCTAATTAAATGTACTTGTATTTCTAAGAGTAGCAAAATTCCCAGCTGTCCAAAGAAAGTATTGATTTGTGAAGCCTATGTTTACCAATGCACCCTCCCCCCCCCAAAAAAAAAAGGAAGAATGGTGGTGGGTGCAGCAAATTCTGCAGGGGTTGGGGGGGGGGGGTGGGGTGGGGACTGAGAAGGGGCACAATTTTTAATGACCACACCTGCCTTTGAATTTCACCTGTCAACACTTTGACAATATCTTTATTGATTTGTTCATTCCTGGCAGTCCCTTCAGGGCTTTTTAATTATTATGTCCTTCTTAAACTTAGACTGCAATGAAAACTTTTAATAGACATTTGGCCATAGAGTACACGACCAAGACATAATGAAAATGTTTGGCAAACAGATGTCTTTCAGTACAACTTAGTGGCAATTTTAATTTAGCTGCTACTTTCACATCTCCTTTCCCTACAAGAAATCAACCCACCCTTTAGCTGAAATCTGTTACAGTTTTTTTGTGGTGGATTACAGCAGTACATTAAAGGTCATCAAAGGATCAAGAAAATAACTGAAAAATATTTAATAAAAGTCAGTTGATTCAAAAGCATTTAATTTCAACCATAATTACTATAGAGCATTATTATATCATAAACGCATTTCTTCGCATCGGCAAAAAAAATATGTTTCCTTTTTTTTCTTTTTTAGTACAGGCATATTTTATTAAATTACTTTGTAGAATTAACTCAAATGCTGCAGGCAATATTTTGACTGGCTGGTAAGGAAAATATAATATGTTAATTAACATATTGTATGTTTGTATTTCATATAACAACACTTTGAAGCAAATAATAATTTAAGCACACCAACATAATTGCATCTGGGGGAATATGGTAATTGTAAGGGACAAGCATATATTTCACTCTACCTTTGACATTCCTCTTGCTATTTGTAAGAGAAAATTACAAGAACGATAAATATTTTTGAACTTTGGGCTATAACTCTCATCGCCCGCGGTTAAACTTGCTAAACAGTCATTGAACTGATTGAACAGTCTGGAATTTTAATCCTTCAAATAACATTGAATTTTTAGTATGGAACTTATACTGTTCTTTTTTCAGAAATATACTATAAATTTTCTCTATGTTGAAAGAATTTTTTTCGCGCGATCACGTTCGATTTCATCGCATGTCGCAATGTACACTTGTACATTGGCTGATAATCCTTTGAAATGAAAAGAACAAATTACCATAATGCGAATCCTTTTGTGTACTTTTTGCTTTCATGATATGGCGGAAAACCTTCTCTTTCGTGTTGAAACCTGACGCAATCTCAGGCACATTTCGGTTTGTTTGTTTAAAAGTTTGTCTTCTCACAAAGCCGAACGATGAAATAAACATCGCCTGTTGCCATTTATAAGACCACTCTCTACAGGATTTTTTTGTGCGTGCTTTTCAAAATTCTTCGATGAATGACTAATATATTACTTACCATGTGGATTACTGATTATACTTTCAGTTTAGTAGTAAAGTGTACGACAAATATGGATGGGTTGTCTAAACGTCCTGGTCGGCCGCTAACGTGATGCGGTTGGCTTTCGTGACTTTTCGATCAAAACAAAACACAGCGCTTACCGAAAAGCGCAAACACGACAAACCCCATGCAAAAGTCAGTTCTTTGCGATCCACTTTTCACTGTTGGCCTTGGCTCGAAAGTAAAGCACTTCCCGTTTGCTTCCATATCCGTCTCAAAGCGACGCCCTTTACAAAACTGCTCACCATTCTTGTAGATGTACTTGATTTTCCGTCCCTTTAGCACAGCGTTTTTGCAGGAGTCGTAGACGCGATCACAGAACTCTCTGCAGACAGTGAGTGTGAAGTCCTTGAAGAAGGTGTTCTGATTTGGAGCGCAAATGTAACAGTATAAATAGTTAAGATATTTTAAGCAGTCACCGCTCGCGCCTATGAGTGGAGTTAATTGGCGGAACGCAAATTCGATTTCTTCGTCATAACAGCAAGAACGCTCTTTATACCAGCTGCAGTTTGCGAGATGTTCCTGTCTTGACGGACCCCGATTCTTAAAGTAGGGGCAATATTGGAGAGGTTCACTGCGTATCACAGCATCATCTTCAGTATTACACACATTCCAATATGCCCCGAACAATAAAAAAACAACCACTCGATTTGCACTGAGTGACTTCATAGCATGTCTCTCATGAATCCACGGGTAGCCGCCTTGTTCACGCTTGAATCTCGTTTGTTTGCTGAAGATGTGCGTGTCCCGTCGAAATGAAGCTCGCGCCCCATTGATTAGCACTGTCTGATAGTAAAGGAAGAAAAACGTTCACAATTTGCCATATTTGTTTTGTGTCTGAGCGTGTCACTGATGATTGCACCCACAACACTTCAACATTTTTCGCCTCTCAAATGCAGACTCGATTCAGAGTGATGAAAGAAACAGCCGCCGGAAGTATCACTACGGATCACCACGTGACGTCTTTGACGCCCTTGAAACTGAACTATACATCTCAAAGGTTCGTGTGGGGAGGTCAAATAACCTTCGAATTTAGGGGAGGGTGACAGGACGATTAATTCTGAGATTCTCAGTCAATCAAAAGAAAATAGTTGGGGAATTGGGTGGGGCTTAACCCTTTAAGTCCCAATAGTGACCAATATCAGGAGCCTATCAATTTTCTTCTACCGATATCCATACATTGTCAAGAGATAAGGTTATGAGAATTAATAAAATGATCACTAAAGAGTAAATGCCTTGATCTTTTATCAAATTCTCTCAACACATTCTTAAGGAAAATGTATGGAGATCAGTGTGGAGAATTTGTATGTGTGTATTGGGGATTAAAGGGTCAACTAAAAGTGGGGCGGGGGGGTAAACCTTGAAACAGTGCTGTTGACAAGACCATTTTCAGCAAGGAAGTACACACCAGCAACTCCATGGGCAGTAGATCCCTGTTCCATGTACTTATTATGAACAGTTTTGCAGTTCCCAGCCAATAGCTACCACATGTGTGTGGTACAGCTGGTGCTTAAAGGAATACTTAGCACCACTAGGCTTATCTATAAAGAGCATCTCAGTACAGCCAGGTGGCTGTACCATGTCCTTGGCTGCCATTGCCCAGGTGATGCTGCTGTGCACATGCATCAGTGGATGGCCATACTGCGAAGTTGGTAGTGGCCGCTATGTATGAATTTGGTCTTGACAACAGTATTGTGTTTCACTAAGGTCAAATACCCCCCCCTCCTATTACCCCGCTTTTGCAGCCCCGCCTCACTTCCCTCAAATGGTGGTGAGATGCAAATACCAGTCAATTGCACCTGCCTCCTCTTTGTTTTTTGCAGTTTGGTTGCAAACAAAGGCAAGCGTGAAATGCAAGTAACTTGTGAGTAAGTGTGAGGGACGACAGGAAGGAAGGAGAAAAAAAGAGATGCGAATGACCATCTCGCCCATTTTCTCCTTCCCACCTTTGTGCATAAATTTGAGAGAGATGTCTGGTAAGGAAGTAGTAATAGTGCAATATTATTGCTCAAGGTTGATCTGTCCAAGAGCTTGGCCCAGCAGTAAGGATTATTGCAAAATAGTCCAGTTTCGAATTAGAAATTACCGCTGAATACAAACATTAATGACACATTCATACAGGGTTAGCCTCGACATAAGGTAAAATATTCAGAAATTCCAGTAAGTAAGTGTTTGATATTTGAATATATACAATAGACAAAGTAATAAACAGGTCTTTCTCTCGTTAGAATTTGTGAATATATTTACTTCAGGTGGAGGCTAAGCCTGTAAAAAATGCGTCATCACTTCTCTAATAATATTTCAGCGGTCATAGCGAACTCGAAACTGGACTTCCTCCAGAAAGCTCTGTAGGCCTTGAAATTCTCCAAGTAGTATACATGCTAATACAAAACAGTTACACTAAAATAATAATAGACACAGAGTTTTTTACCCTCAGTTTAAATGTTATTTATTCTTTACACAATGGAGAAATTTTCACACAATCTCTTATAATTTGTGCTTCACAAGATCAGCATGATAATTACGGCATTCTAATTATTACGACAAAAAATACAAAGTAATTAATACCAATACAGCACTCTTATTCCACGTTGGCGGTACCTACTGCCAAGGTCTTTCACATCGTTTTTTATTGTGGGGGGGGGGGAGGTGGGGAAGCAAAACCTCAATGTTTCTTGTGTAGCAGCCAGCTTTGATTTTCAAAGAAAAACCTTAACGAATGAGGAATGATCCTGGCTGTAAGAACAAATTCATGGGAAAGGTTCCCCCATCTACACAGTTTGTCCTTGTCCAGAAAATGAAACAATAATATTGTTTGATAAAAATATCATTCTTTATGTCTGATTGCCTTTTTCTTCAAAGTCTTCGTTTAAGTTTTCTTGCCTTTCGAAGAAGCTGCTGGCTTGCCTTTTTGTTACTAACTTTTCTCTTAGCTTCTGTGGTGTTGGACGTGTTCTCAACGGATTGAATTATGGAGTCATCTACACTCTAGATGGATAAAGATAACAAACATTTGAGTTCTACAAAGACTATCAAAGCCAACAACACTTAACACAAAGCCATGAAATATTAGCTCTGTGTGGCAAAAATCTGTGTGATATTTGAAGAAGGTTAACTGGCATACACAGTTATTTAGAAAACAGGAATTGTACTCAAATAAATTTGTGCCTAACATCTCAACTTTATTTTGAGACATCCAAGTTTGGGAAAAATTCAAGGACTTTTCCAGGATTCCTTGAATTCGAGAGCATTTCTAGGACTTCCTCCGAAATTCATGGACTTTTCAAGAATTTGTGTACCCTGGGTTCCACAAGATGTCAACACTCACCCAGGTGGGAACTTCAAGGGGTACGGGCCAGTATGGGGGTAGGAGATGTCTGAAAGTTAAAAGGGTGTTTCTTTGTGCTGCAGAAACTACTGTTGGTAAGGTATTGTCTACCTCGATATCCACTTCTGAATCTTCTGATATTTTCTCCACAATCTGGGGCATCATACTAGATGCTGAGAGAAGAAAAAAATCATTTATTTAATTGAACTAGCATATGTACTTTAAATGCATTTATGCCGTCCTGTCCTTCTGAAAAAAAAACAACAACAAAGAAACAAAGAATAAACACATAGTACCATCATGTTTTAAGCAAATGAGAAGTTTTATCACCACCCCTAAATTCAGACAAACCTTGCACAAAAGCTGCACAGAAAGGTTAGAAAATCTGCCTAGAACTGTGGTGACTTTAAAGGAAACATGGTACTGTATAAGCTTCTGACTGCCTAAAAGCTCCCTACAAATTCTCTATGACCAGCTACATGTAACATTGACCCAATGTGCAATATGTTCTTGATATCCAATGAAAAGACAACAGAGGTGCAGGGTATTGATTTTACAACTGGGAAACAGGAAAATTAACTGAATAATTCTACAAGAAGAAAGTCCTATGTGTACATCTTCAACTCTGACACTCGAGCTACAACTTGACAACCACAAGGTCCAAAAAAACTACTCATGCACAGCACAATCAACCTAATTAAATTATTCTCTCATGACACAGGGTGACTGCAGAAAATTGAAAAAGGCAGGCAATTGATGACTGGAACTTAAAATTCAATCAGCCTTGGTTGATAACACCCTCCTCTATCTGCATACCGGTAATTCTTCAGACCATATATGGCAATTAATAGTTTTATTTAAAAAAATTGCATATTATAATATAACTATTCTTTCCACACCTTGATCCATTGACGTTGGACTTGTTGTTGATGACACTCTGGTACTTGATGAACTATCTACCGCTTTTCCTGAAAGATGGGTTTGAATTTTGACCGATCTTGAGGTTTTCTTGATACTTTTTGCCCGTTTTCTTCTTGATGGCCCAGAAGAGTAATCTTTAAGAAATTCCTCCTCATTTACATCACTTGTCTTTGATTTCAATTCTGATTCTTCAGGAGGTACCATGCTGTTAAAGGGGAAATATATTCAGTAAAATAAACAGTCAGAATATTTAATTTTGCATTACCGGTCAAAGCTGCAAGCATAATATTATTGACATACAAAAAATGTAAAGATGAATGAATAACTAAAATAATTTTACTAACTAGCACATTCTATGTCCTCTGGTTTTACACATGTTGTTGTTGACTAGATATACATAACATGCATGTAAGGTGATTGTGTATATAAGCTATTGAGGGTCTCATGTTTTATGATCTATCACTTGAGTTTTCAAGTAAAGATGAGGTTCCATAATTTTTTGTAGGTCTGATTATCCAAGGTCAGAGGTCTGAGATTTCTACCACATTCCAAATAGAATAAATTTGATATTTGCTTTATTAATGATATTATTAACTACCTTAAGGAGTTTACCAGACTGATTTCTTCTTCTACAGCAAACACAAGTCCAGCATCAACTAACACATCATCAACCTTGTAACTAAGTGGTATATCGAAATGAAACTCATTTTGTAAACTAGAAATTCTTAGCTTTGGTTCATCAGGGTATAATCTTTTAAACACATCTTCGGTACATTTCCTAAAGGTAGCCATTGTCCATTCCCTTTCAGCTAAGACCTGTAATAGAACAATAAAGTGATAATTCATCAGTTTAATCTAAGTTCTGTCTATCATTGGTTCGTTGTTTTTGAGGGATGGGAAAGGGTGGCAAAGTGTTGGGAGAATGCACTCGCCTTCCACCAATGAAGCCCAGGTTCAAATGACAAAGGTAATGCCATCTGCCTGAGAGAGGTACTGTAGGGATGTTTGAGTAGGGATGTGCCATTGGCAGCCCGGATCACGGACCCCTTAGCATACCTAGTTCAGTTAAATTTTGCTACCCTAAACTAGACTAAACTCCCAAAGAAGAAGAGCCACTTTGTGGATTTGCACCACTAAAATCACTATTTTATTTATTGTTTATTCATTTAACCCTGTGTCGGAAAGTTATCTCAATCCTCAGATGTAATGGGTAATCGTCTATTGGTAAATGTTAATGTACATGAGGAAATGTTTACCAATGTTTTTTGGCAAACCAACCAATGTCCCACTTATGACTGATATATAGGTTATCATTAGATCCCATAGACGGTAGCCCCTTCGGACACATCATGAAATTTACACAAAGTAGTTTTCCCTTTTACTGATTAGGGTTAAGCAGTGCCTTAACTTATTAGGGTTAAACACTGTTTCGAAACTGGTTTGGTTTTTGTGGAGGGGGTTGGGCTTGATGCTATATGTACTTAAATTATTTCGCCTCTTCCAGCAAATCCTCAGTGGTCTTGTGGTTTAACCACAAGTAATGGCGTAGCATATTGGACCATCCGGGTCGTGGGTTCGAATCCTACTGTCTTTCGCATCAATTTTTTTTTCTTTCAGATTGAAGAGACTTGAAATATCATCTAAGTGTGATATAAAAGCAGAAAACAGTTCTACCTTGTGTACATTTCATGAGGGGAGAAAGGGGCTACGGGCGATGGGATCTAATGCTGACCTGGTATATATGCCTCAATGATGACACCCTAGGGTTTCAAGCTGTAACAGTTACTCTCAGTTGTAACTGAAGTTTTCCTTACCAAAAATCGCTTATCTCTGGACGAGCAAACCATGTTTATCCTTAACTTCCTCTCCATAATTCACCCTACACCGATTCTTACAACCCGATCCGCCATCTTGATTTATGAATGAAAACTGCTGACCAGTAATGCGCAATACTACCACGCGCATGTATTCTGTCAAATCCGCTTTTCGTTGAAGGCGTCGTTGAGGGCTCAATGTTTTTGTGAAATTGCTTTGATCGCAGCTGTATCTGGCAGGGAGTCCTCCGATTTCTGTTTCCCTGGCGTCTGGAGATATTTCTCCTTCACACATTTAATGGTATGGAAATATTTCTTTGCTTGTGTACTATAAGTACTGTCAAACACGATTTATTGACTTGAGCGAAACTAGAATAGTTAGGGTGTTAACCACAGTGAAAGTTATGGTTTCTTAATTCGTGCTTGGCTTAAGCTTATTAGTTAGCAGGTTAATTTGATGCAGTCTCTCTTCCCGAGAGTTATTTTTCTTTTGCTGGAGTGAACAAGCAGAAATCTGTCATGCATGATTATCCAAGGGCAGGAATCCCCTATTTAGCTAAGGAACCTAAGCAGATATTTCCAATTTACGTCAAATCCTTCTACTCATGCAAAGCTGACATCCTAAGATTACCTAAACATAAGAGTTAAATTCGAGAGCATAAATAATTTATTATGGAAGGAATTTTAGCTTTATTACATTGTATCTATTCGTTATTATAAGGAACTGATCTCCTCTATTTCTTGACCTGGTCCGTGTTAATATTTGGTAAACTCTGGTGATGTAGAAGTAATATCGCACATGCAAATAATCATGCTTTAGCGAATAAATTTAATTTGGATTAGAGTCTTGTTCAGTAGGAGTAATCCGGCTATAAACAATGGCTTGCAGTGGGAAGGGAATGCAATTTAAATATATTGTGTTTATCAAAGCTGTATATATTTAATGTATTTAAATCATCACATTAATTGAATAGTTTCTTCCGAGCTTCCATGCCTTTTACAGATCCTAGATGGCAAGCTTTTATTGTCTGTGTAGAGAATTTTGTGAAAGCAAGGGGGTTTGGAATATGTGTAATTACTAACTCGAAAATCCATGAAAAAAGCAAAAACATGCAGCCATTTGTACTTTTTGCATGTAAACACTTCCAGTTGGTAAATAAACCATCCCAGATCAGTCTACGTGGAGTTTTACTGTCTGTATTGATTGATACAGTCTGTCATTCGTCAAGAATAATTAAGGGAGGGGAGGGGGGCTTAATAGTGAGGGCAGGCTTATTAACTTTCTTCCCCTGAAAGGCGGGGCTTATTAGAGAGAGGGGGCTTATTTTAGAGGGGCCGGGCCTTATAGATGATGTATAGTAAATAAATTTATTCTTTATTATTATTGCACCAAATGGTTTTCCTAATGTTATTGTTAGACCTTATTTACTATAACTATTGAGGCATATACCTGTTTATCATTATGGGAAAAAGCTGGAAGCCAGGTCACAGCAATGATATGATTTATAGCCTGCATAGCAGGCATTATTTTGCTGAAAGTGGAGGAGATAAAGTCAAATGCAAAGTGAGAGAGGCAAGTGCAGACCCAGGGAAGAGGGTTAAACATTTTTTCCTGAAAGCAGTCTATTGACTGTCGACTGATGTTCCTCTACCTCCTACTTATGTTCACCATCAACATTAACCAAGTTAACCAATAAAACTGCTTTCAATCAGTAACGTGTCTTCAAACTAACCCTTATTGTAGTTTATCTCCTTTATCACAAGGAAGAGCATGAAAGATGTTGTTGCTTTTAAGTGAAAGTTTACCTACTCAAAAAATGTGTGTTTCTCATAGTGAGTTTGACCAGCAGGCCATCCTGAAGAAGTAAGACTGCACAGTAGACTGTTTCAAGTATTTGTTTTTCTCACCCTCATCTCAGGCTCTGTGCTCGTCTTGCACTTTGCAGTCAACTACTTTACACTTACCTTAACACAATTGCCCCAGAAATTTTGCCGAAAAACCCGTTTTGAAGCTAGTCAAGTGGTTTTCCAGTCACTGTGGTGCTATAAAGAGCTAAAACTTACCATTAAGCCATTTACAGGTCATAAACGTCACAGCTTTCTGATCCAGATGCAAAACATTAGCTTGCAAAGTTCAGGCATGTGCAAAAAGAAAAATTTCAATATAATTTTTTGGTTTTAATGTGACACAGCAGTCTTGACTTTTCCTTTTTCACCTTCTCTTCTCCCCTCTTTTTTCACTTGTCTTGCCTAATTTTTTATTTCTTTTGCGGGGCATTTAGTCGGCTTCATTTTTAGGATCTTAAAAATAGATGAAAGAAAAGGTAGGTGGGTAGTGGAACAAGATTTTCAGGTCAATGTTACTTGGTTTTTTGCTGTTTCCTCTGGTGTCCTTGGCTGAATTGTGCTCATTCTGGTATGGTTTGAAAGATCTCTTCACTCTGCACAAGTTAGTGGGCAAAGTTGTCCTTGACCATTAAAACTGATGATGTCAGAAGCGGTAGAAGGGATGTGGATCTACACGGGCGGTTACGGGTGGCTCGCAGGCGAATGGGTTAATAGTGCTTGTTGTCACAAAGTTGGCTATCTCCACGTTGAAAGTCACTGTCTTTGTATATCAAGAGGGTTTGTTATCCTTTTTGGGGATTCATGTAAAGTAGAAAAAATAAGTAATAATGTGTACATTGTACTTGATTTATATACTTACAGGCAACTCTCTCAAATATGCATACTGCTGGTGCTGTCACTTATTAGGGACTTTAAGCAAGTCATTATGGCAACCTCTACTACGGCGGTCGTGGATGGGGATTCCAGGGGAGAGTACGTAACCGTAGCCCACAAAATTTTAACTTTAAGCAACCAGTGTCCAAACATTGACTACAGTGAAACACTTCATTAGTGAAACACGGTGAAGACATAATTAGTGGATAACCAGAAGCGTCAAATACTCTTTTGATAAAGTGAAAAATAATCTTTGATAGGTAAAACCAGTGACTGTAAATAATAGGAAAAAAGTCAAATTTTATACTCACGTAGTAGCGACCACGCCACAAGACAGGTCTTCACATTGTTGGATTTAGTGCTACAGCGAAAGGTCATTTCCAAGCTTGTGCACTGCATCATTTTTGGGCTTTTTTACTTCTGGCCACCATAGTAGAGGTCACAGTAGCAATTTGCTTAAAGTCCCTTTTATATGTCTCAAGGAGGAGTCTGCGCATGGTCATTGAGTCAAAGGAAATGATACAAGAACAGCACCGACCAACTCCTCTTTAGAGTGGGTAGTGTTCGTTATGAAAGGGTTAACTCACAATTTCAATTCCTTACATGAACTTTTGTCACCAATATTAAGTTATGAGAAATAAGTATTTCATAGAATGCACATTTAGCAATCTCTACAGGTAGTTTACTAAAACAATTTAGTTAAGTAGCTGCTCTTGGATTTTGGATTATGATCCAATTTCTTGAATAGTTCTGGAGAACAGAGGAAGCCATTATTTCTAGTTATGGCCAAAGGGATTTCTGATGATGATAGTGGGCTTGCATAGTGTAGCAGACTTCTCCTTCAAGTGGAAACTTGCTGCACTGTGGAATTCCTCTTTATCATAAATGATGACTTGAAAGATCCGAAAAAGCTATGTCCTGGAATATCCTGAAGATGCACATCAGTGTCATACAGGGACTCTGTCTTGCGTAGTGTAGTCTCATATTTATCGGTGTATAATACATACTTTATGATGTCGCCAAAGGAGACTACTTGGCGCTTCTCTTGGCGTTGTTAGACCTCTCAGGGAGGCCATACTTTAACTCAGTATGACAGCATTTGTTAATCCTTTTTATACAAGTATTTTTTAATGCACAACCCAGGTGATACCTGTATTTGTAGAAGTATTAGCTTTCTGTTGGAACATCATAAGTGTGACCCAGATCTGCAATTTCTGACCTTAGAACAGTCCCCCTCCTCCCTCCCAGGTTTTAAGAATCTAACATTTGATTCAGTGTATGGTATTATTTTATGTCACATGCTGTTAGTCTCATCTTATTATTACATTTATTTTTATCTCCAGTTTGTTAGTGTTCATCACAATATGAAATAAAATGGAAGAAGATATAACAAATACTAGACTGGCCATCAAAGAATCACTAAAAAAGCTAGATGAGTACACATCCTATCTCAGGTATTTCCTTAGTATTTTCGTATGAGGTGACTGTTAGATGACAAATCATAGAAATCAAAACTTGCATTTTGCATTTGGCATGCGTTTTGGGGATATATTAAACCTGAAATAAGGGCATTATCACCATCTTATATTTCCTCATGTAGATTATACTTTTACAGTCAACTCTCTGTAAGATGGATGCCTTTAAGACCTGCACCACATGTCCATTTATAGAGATGACCGTCTTATAGAGAGTCAGCTAAAAGGAGTAAAGAAGAGGCAGGGACCAACTCTAGGTGTCTGTTTTTAATTAGCAAGGTATCCATTAAGAGGGAAATGACTGTGCTAACAAAATTTGTACTGTATTTGGTAAAAATGGGTCAGGCGGTGTAAGTGATGTGCGCTGTTTTGTTCTCAGATCAAGATTAACAGACATCAAATCCACACGGGATGGTGTCAAAAGCAGTATTGGTATTGCACACACCGAAGTTGAGGAGAAATTTAAACACTTGAGGAATGAGGTCGCACAGATGCTAGACTGTAGGGAGAAGGCTATTCTAACTACTATTACTGAAATAGAGAGGAAGGACCTTGATCCTTTAAACAATTTGGAAGACAAAATCAACAGAGAGTTAGATAAAACTGTTAAACTTTTAGAAAAAGGTAAGAGGCTGCTGACTATCATTATTTAATGGTTTTTATTCAATGAATTTGCAATACAGGCATTACTTTTTATCGACAAAAAAACAACAACTGCCGTTCCCTTTTTACTTTTCACTTTATAGTCTGGCCACAGGGACAATTAGTAACTGCCAGCAACAAAATCTGAAAATGAATATCAATATTGAAATAAGATCATTTTCACAGACATATCTATAAATTCTTTGATGTCTGTTCTCTTTGCCACAAATTTTGCTAAGGTAAGTGCCTTTGCTAGAGCACTTGCCAGCTATGTACTAGACACTTCTTGTTTTACCAAGAAGTCTTTAAAAATAATAGAAAATATCACAGGAAAAGGGAGAGGCGTGGTCCCCTCGACCCCACCCTTAAATCAGCCTGTGATGGCTGCAGCAGGAGAAGTTTGTGGAGTGTAAACCTGTATGATCAAAAATAAGCATCTTGGTTAATTCTGTTCCAGTTTAAAAACGGAGCTAGTAACATCTTTGCTTTTATCTTTCTACTTATCGCTACTTTTGATTATTCAGACAGGTAGAAAAGTTAAAAGCCAGGAAAAAGTTGCATTCAGATGTTATGCACATTTTCTTTTTCTCTTGTCTCAGGAAATTCCTCCTTGGATAAGGATGACGCAGTTCTTCGTAGTGAAAGAAAGAACTTGCAAAATGAGCTGCAAATCTCTCCCATGAGGTATTTATAGTACATTTTGTTAACAAAGCTTAATATTTTTCCCCTCAAGCACTACTCTTGTAATTTAGTCAAAATATTTGAGAAAGGGAATTAATTAAAAAACGATAGTATTATTGACCAAGTTGTCTAGAATACGTATGACTACCATCTAAAAAACAACTGCATTTGGATACACATTTACTGCATGTCCCCCTCCCCCGCCCTCAAAAAAGGAAAACCCTCATACCTTCATACAATGGCTGTAATTGAGTCCTCTTAAATTCCTGGTGTGGCTTTAAAGAGCACTTTCCTGTTAAGTGGCTACTGTATCAATTTTTACAGCACTGTTCATTGCATATGATCATAATCATAATCATCTCGTAAGAGATGTACAGTACAAATACCACCAGGTTTCTCAAAATGTTTAATGGCACTGGACAGACTAAAAGATTAGGCAGCAAGGCCCAGAGTGGGGACCTGGTGGGGGGTGGGGGGCAGTGTGGTTTGCACAGGTCTTAAACAAGGAAAGTTTTAAAAAATTTCGAAAGTGACAGCTAAACCTAAGGTCTTGGAAAACTTAAAAAGGTCATGGAAAAAGACATGGTATTTGAAGAGCTCAAATGAGTACGATCCCGGGAGGGGCAGGGGGGTACTCCCTTTAATGAAGTATATCAAAGGGCAAGGAAACCTTTGATTTTGGTCTGTAAAAAGGCCCAAAAGGCCAACAGATGCTTTTTTGGTTGTGGGAAAGTCAAGAAAACGTTTTGCTTTTCTAATATATTTAAGACAGTGCATTTACAACGTTAAATAGGATGCAAAGCTCTAAACAAGGTAAATGAAAGGGGTACCATTTCTTTTCTGTCACAAATGGTATATAAAAGGGTGAGTGGTTGGACCTCAGGGCAGAGCATCCCATATAAACCTTCTTTGAGTACTCCCCTCCTCGCAAGTGTGGACTATCTAATTCATGATACACTTGGAAATAAAATGCCAAAGACAAAAAATTGGCCTTAAATTTCACATGGGTTCCCCAGGCCTTTAATGGTAATAACATCCTTTTAAACCCATCTTAGGTATCCTGATGCACCATGCATATCTCAAACACTGTCTGTCACGTTCAGTGACAGTCACACCCAGTCACTAAGAGATGCTGTCAGTTTAATTGGAGAAGTGTCCATGACTGGTTCACTTCAAATAGCAGAGCTGGTGGAACAACCTGGAGCTATTCTTGTTCATTGGTATGATGAGGTATGTGTGGTTCCACCTTGGAAAGATTATTAAATGTGGTTTGTTGTAAATGAAGAGCTTCCCTCTGCATGTGCTACCAATTAAATCGTTCATTACTATTTTATAATCATAATGAAGTTCCAAGAGTGCAACTTTTTCTTAATAACTAGGTTAATATAATAATGATTATCATAGTAATGATAACAATAATAATAATAATAAATGAATGAATGAATCAATATAATGTGAATATAATATTATTATATTCACTGTAGACATGTTCAGATAGTGAGTCAATAACAGATTATAGTGGAGTCCAGGAATACATGCTTCAGTATTGCCGCACAAACAACAAAGGCAACAGTGATTCAGTATTCAGCACTGTGTACTGCGGAGAGGAGTCATCGCATCTAGTGACAGACCTGGAGCCACATGTGTCATATACTTTTCGTGTCTGTGGAAGATTTGGCAGTGAAGCAAAGTGGGGATCATGGAGCATTCCAAGAAATGGAATAACAACACTTGATCAGCATGGTAATGATTGCAATGATTTGTGACCGTACTGCACTGTTGTCATTAATTTGATTTACTATTTTCTGCGGCATTTTGTAATAAGAGTTGCAGCAATATGTCATAATTACTTCTACGCATTTGGTAGTAATGGTTGCGGCATTTCATAATAATCATTGGTCTACCCAAAATGCGTTGTTATTGCAAAATGCCACAGAACAGTTCTAACTGCTCAGTTTTTCTGTGAGAATGTTGTGCACATTACTGTTATTCTTTCAGTTTTATTTAAATCTGCCTCTTAATTATTCTTAAGTATAAATGTACATTTTTCTAAAATAATCACTAATCTTATACTGTGTTGTTGTCGAGTTAAGGACAGCAAGGTTAATGATGATATACTATTTTTGTTTAACTCTAAAAGGCCCTTACCAAAAATCAGAACTGACCAGGTGCATTGGCCATTTCTAAAATGAAATATTTGGCTTTTCTCGGAATTTTCGCTAAAGCCTATCTGTACCTGACAGTCTGTTAAGGAATAGACCAATTTGACTGCAGGATAGTCCTGGATTCTTTAGCTTATAACTGTACTGATCTGCAGGCCAGGCTGAGTTCTAATGAATGGTAAATGCCCTAACAAGAGTCTCTTCAAGGGAAGGAAAGGTGATGTTCGTTTATAAAACATAATGCGTCAGAGAGAAAAAAATGGTGCTGGGAAAAGTCTGTTTGGTCTAAAGAGGATGGAATGACAATCATTCAAAAACTGCATTTTGCAGACTTGTTTGACTACTGTTGACTGTGTTTGAGTTCCTGTTTATATGGAGAAAAGTTCTTCCCAGCCAAATCAACTTTAGCGAGTATTCATTAAAAAAAGGTGACCCCTTCGCTCCGAGCCAAGAGCTGGCAACAGTGCTTGTGCATGCGTCTAATTGTCTTGCCTTGACTGGGTGAGCCAAAGTGTTTATGGTGAGAAAAGTTGGCCCTGGTAGGAGGGTAAACCTACCATCACAAGCCAACTTTTTGTTTCTCTTGCAAACGGTTTGACACGTTTTGTAAGGACAGTAATGTATGAAAAGTTGGCTTGCCCAGGATAGTTTAGGTAGGCGGGTGACACTTCTACCTAAGACAACTTTTCCCCATACAAACCAGGGGCCTGACTGTTGACTCAATTTTGCTTGTCTACTGTTCTTCTTGTTTTGTATGTAACTGCCTTTCTTTGTTCCAGAATGGTCAGCTGATGACTGCTTCAATCAAAATAAACTTGCTGTGTACCAGCTGAGCAACAGGCGTAAGACTGCAACAAAAGTTTTTCCAGACTGCTCCAAAGTGCTGCGGTCAAAGACAATGAGTTACAGACTCGATACCACGCTAGCTTTCAAGATCGACGAAACGGGTGACCCAAGTAATGGAGATGGCATTGGTCTTACGACTTCATCTTTTGATTTTAGCAATGCAAAGCAAGTTTTACAGTGCCCTGGCTCTGTTAGTATCAATTCCAAAGGGATCGTATATGTCAATGGATCGTCAATGACAACTAGATTGCCTCAGTTCAAGCGAGACTCCCTTGTCATGTTTGAAGCCGGTAGAGTTTCCAAAGACAAGCTACGGGTGTCAATTACTGTGGATGATAAACGAGTGACATTTGATTGGCAGGTGGACAGTGATGGGGACGGATTTTACTTTGCAATGGGATTTCAACATTCAGGTTGGCAAGTCTCTGTCTAACATCCTAGACCAGTGCAGAGGGGACAATATAGAAGTGATATTTTATGCCAAGGAATTTTATTTTCAGTCCCATTTTATGACAAAAGTGATACATATAGACAACTGAATGCAAACAGAACAAGGCGATCTTATCTTTGCTACAGTTGAAGGATAATCAAGACTGGGGACATTACAGTACTTAACGTCAAGAGATACACAAAGCCCTTATTTCTGTTGCTTAAACACATTATAACATGTAACTTGCTACAGTACCTTGTGCAGGCTTGCCTTTACGTTGTCAGTCAGCAATGGATTTATTAGAAGACAGGAGATGGCTGATCAGATTTGATTTACCTCATAACAAACACTAAATTTATGGCCAATATTAGTCCAAAGCAAAACACTTCCATGTAAGTCTAAAAAGTCCATCCGATAACTTCTTTTAAAGAATTTTGCTATTCTTTTCTTTTTTTCTATACACATAACTCTTTATTAATTTAGAAATCAAATCATTTTACTTGCGAATTTGCCATATATTACTATGAATAGTGATCACGGCGGCAACGAAAACGTGAAAAAAAAAATCACAAACAGCAACAAGTTTGTACGTGCATTTCTACGCTCTCTGTTACCTTTCTTTGCCGTTTTCTGAACTACATCGACGGGAAATTTCATAGTGCATGGTTTTAGGGAGAACGTGAAGAGGCGGAGAAGCTTTTTTCCCCTGAATTTGGACGCGAGCCATAACAATTCAGCTTCAAAAAAATTCAGCGATATTTGCTTGGAGAGACTGAGCGAGTTAGAGTAATCATACTGATGTTTAAAGAACGCGATGTCGCTTTATTAGTGACGTTCTCGTTGCCACCTTTATTGTGGATGCTTAGGCTCCCTTAACATGGTATATTTGAAGGAATGAAATATCAGTCGATCTTATTCTCTAATTTTTGGTTTCTATGCATTGCAAAGTTATGTTCATCTATCATTTTCTAATCTTTCTGATCTTAATGCAAAGTAGTGCTCATAAAAATCAGCTACATTCAAGATAAAACAAAAATGGAAGTTGAAAAGATTTTATTCTGTGTCGATGCAAAAGATGTAAAACAGTTAACTTATACAGTTTTTAATGTAAGAAAATATTAAGAAACTCCCATCTTTTTCGTGATACAGTAGCTTCAATTTAAATGATGGAAAATTTTCGTGCAATAACTATGGTTATATTTAGTCAAAGGCACGACTTTTATTTTTTCTTGTGAGCCAAATACCCCCGAAACATGCGACAACATTAGAGAGATTTAGGTTGTTTACCATTTACATTGGCGAACGGGTCGGTTTATGGTTTGAGCAAATGGTGTGAAAAGTTCAGGACTGGTAAATTTCATGCGGAATCGTGTGTACCATTTGCACAAATCACTTCCCTGTACCTAAAAAAGGCCGCCACAAAGCCTGAAACTGGTGTCAAAGTTGGGTTTTAATAAATGGTACACGAATTACCCCTTGGAACATTTCGTCCGGAAAACAGGACTACCTTTTCAGATGTTCCATTTACTTTTCAACCGGATTTTGCGGAAACTTTTTCGCTAATGGTAAACAATCTTAAAATCACGTTTATGGAAGACGACAAACGTCAGTTTCTACTAGGTGACCAATTTTTCCTTTACGTGTCGTTTACAGTTCATTTTTCATACACTTTACAGTGTACTATAACTGAGCAAAGAATTTCATTTGTTTTAACGGGGAATTTCAAGTTCGTTACGATATCGGGATACAATGACGTCCATGTTACCATAAACTTTTTTCAATGAACTAAAGCGCATTGTTTTATGTCTAATGCCACCACTGGTACAGTTTCTAGCCTGTGCTTACATGTACACCAAATAGTGATTTAAAATATACCAGAAAACGAGTAAATAAAACGATGTCCTTATCCTAAAAGTTGGTGTTTGCAGTTTCTTACTAACGAGGGGTAAATTTCTCCGAAGACCATGGAGTCAGGCTGGGATCAATTCATGCTCATGAAAACTTTCGCGAATGTATTTTCAGTACTGTTTTAGATTTCGATTACTTTAGCTGGACTTGTAAATACACTTGTTAACGTTTTATTGAATTGATCATGTGACCGTTAGTACAGGTTTGACCAGCGTGAGCTTAATGGAGAAAAGATGTCGACCGGTTATGGGCTCCTGATGTTGACAAGTATCCATCACAGCTTGAATTAACCTCAACTACTAAACGAGAAGGAATAGCTCGTTATTACAGGGCAAAGACACCTATGTGTGTCTAGTGCACCCATGTGTGTCTAGTGTTTTCTCAATACAAAGCGATCATTTGGAGCTAGTGAATGGGGAAAGAGGAGATTTCCAAGAAAGTTTCGTGGGAAACCGAGAATGGGATCAATGTACGCGTGACTTGGGCCTTAATTAAATTTAGAGCTTTAGTGTGCCCAATAATCATCTTCAATTTACACCCCTATCACTCCCATAAGCGAAATGACTTACTTAATCAGTATATGGCCATGGGACATAGGAGCGCCTCTGGATTAAAAAGCGGTCGCTCCGCGGCACCTTTTCTTAGGTACAATCAAGAGAGAATAATCTTATTCTTTCTTGGTGCAATCAAGTATTCATGCCCGACTAGGCTCAAGTTCCTAAAGGTAGAAAAAACTATCCATTAAATTTTTCCCTCTCGATTTAAGGGATGCCTAACAGCCATCCCTGTCCCTGATGTTACAGTAAGACGGAGCCTGCAGTCTAGTTACCTTTCCAGCTGAAAAGGCTCTCTGATCATGCGCGACTAGGATTACAAGAGCCTGGGCACTAGAAAGCATATCAGACGTTGTCTTGCTGTTTGTGCTGTTTTATCTTTACTTTCAAGCTTTATTTTAGAAATGCCCAAAGTACGTCGCAGTAGAAAACCTCCTCCTGATGGTTGGGAACTTATTGAACCGACGCTAGACGAACTAGATCAGAAAATGCGGGAAGGTAAGCCGCTGATCCTTGCTCTTCGTCATTCACACATTTCGTACTCTTTGAACATGTTCGATAAACGATGCGATTAAAGACTGTCACATTTATCTCTCTTTGGCGGTGATTAATGCTCGTTTCTTTCCATTTATTAGCTGAGACAGAACCGCACGAAGGAAAGCGAAAAACAGAGTCTTTATGGCCCATATTTAGGTGGGTATTTATAGTTACTATGTTTGTATATAAATATAATACTGACAAAAGCTTTATTGAGATACCGTTTATACTATTGGCTCTTTAACTGTAGTGTGAAAAATGCTTAAGCTTATTTGGTTTGTTTTATTTTGCTTTCCAATCCAGGATCCATCATCAGAAGTCTCGCTATGTTTATGACCTATTTTACAGAAGAAAAGCAATTAGCAGAGGTATATATTATCTTTTCTTTTCTGTTTAATTTTTTTCATCCATTTGCTTTTGCTGTGTAACTCACAAATTACTGATATATATACATACGTACATGTTGCGGAGCAACTTCAGAATACCCGGCCACTCACGCCCTTTTTAAATCTACTGCTCCCGTAGTCCGCGGTCCGTAGTCGGCTAGCAAGTCAATATGTATTAAACTCAGTGTTAAACTGAAGTGCTACCGCGGTCCGCACTCCCGCAGTCGATGAATAAGTATTAAACTCAGTGTTAAACTGAAGTGCTACCGCGGTCCGCACTCCCGCAGTCGATGAATAAGTATTAAACTCAGTGTTAAACTGAAGTGCTACCGCGGTCCACACTCCCGCAGTCGATGAATAAGTATTAAACTCAGTGTTAAACTGAAGTGCTACCGCGGTCCGCACTCCCGCAGTCGATGAATAAGTATTAAACTCAGTGTTAAACTGAAGTGCTACCGCGGTCCACACTCCCGCAGTCGATGAATAAGTATTAAACTCAGTGTTAAACTGAAGTGCTACCACGGTCCGCACTCCCGCAGTCGATGAATAAGTATTAAACTCAGTGTTAAACTGAAGTGCTACCGCGGTCCACAGTCGCGCAGTCAATCAATAAGTAATGAGGTAAGCTCTAAACTAAATTGCTACCGCGGTCCGCAGTCCCGCGCTCGGTGACTAAGCAATGAGCTAAGCGCTGGGGGTCCGCAGTCCCGCACTCCGGGTGAATAAGCAATGAGCTAGGCGCTAGAATGAAGTGATACGGCGGTCTAAAGTCCCGCACTCGATGATTATCTAATGCTGCCGCGCAAAAAGTCCCGCTTTAAGATAAAGTAATGTAAACAAGCATTGCAACAAAGGTCATATTTTAATTTAATTTAATTGGTTTAAAAATGCAATGAAATACAAACATAGTAGAATATAAACTATATGTAGAATGTAAAAAAATGATTGCTACTTAAATGGTACTGTTGAAAAGCAGGTATTCAATACGAATGTAAAAAGCTAAAACGTTTCCATTCAACAAAATGGTTTTTGAATTATAATTTATGGAATGAAAATTACTCTTAAAAAGGAAATCTAAATTGACTGCTATGAACATGTTTGTTTGTCTTAACTTAATGTCGCTTGTCGTACAGAAATGGATTTGATTTAAATATTGCTAATTCGTGATGTAATTATTGGCTTGAAGATATTGTCTCATTGGAACTGTGATATCATTATGTAGAGGCTTGGCCAAGGCATTGTCAAATTCGCTTACACTGACATTCGTACAGTTCGGCCAAGGGTTTGGCTTGCTTTTCACAAATACCTTGCAGGCGCTTCTTGCTCGAGGAATTCTAAATTCCACAATTTTTCCAAAGCCATCTTGCATTAATGATTCTGTCGCGGTGTTAAATTCACTTTCGGCAATTGCACGTGCTGATCTTTTGCCATGTTTGAACGACCGATAGGAGACCACAGGGCCTTGGGTGATTAAGACGTTGTCCCTGACCATTTGTGTCAATTCCATTTATGTTCTCGAACAGTTCAGAGAAGTCACTGACTACCTCGGTGGATAACTGATCGGTGGCTGCCTCCATTTCAGTAAGGGTCGGACGAAAGGCAAGGGGGGTGGCAAGAAGGATTCTGTCCACTAGGCCGTGTCCTTGATCCATGCGTGCGATCAATTTGGCAGCGTTGACCAGTTGCGTGGAACCAAGGAGACAGAAGGGCGTATTTGGAGGGATCACTCTGGTTTCCTCTGTAGAGAAGTGATATGAGCAGCGCTCGCCCGAGAAGAGTTTGTAGAGAAGCTGGACATCTCCGGTAGCGTTGTCTTCATCGGACTTAAGAAGCTTGTTTATGATGTCGAAGACCTCTGGAGAGAGAATCATTCCTTTCCTCTTATTCGCAAGAAGTTTGACCAGTCCAGACGAGGTGGTCTTGCTAATGATGGCGTCAGTGAAGTCTAGATTTTCCAGTGGATCCTGGGCTGCATACTGGATAGCAGAAGATTTTCCTGTATGAGACAAAAGTAACATATTACAATTTGATAGGTAGCCTGATCAATAGAAGCTCTTTTAGTTTTTGATTGAACCGACAGCAAGAGTAAGTGCGGAAAACATATTGGCGTGCTGAGGGCAAGGTACTACGAGAAGTACAAGTGCATATAAAGAACATTCCAATTGAACTTACCCGTTCCGGGATATCCCACAAATATAGTAAATATGTTTAATGGTTGCTTGTGTGTGGTGATGTTAACTTGAGCGTTGTTGGACGCCAGTATGAATCCTGTAGTTGTTAGCAGCGAAGGAATAAAATATCCTTCGCAGCTTCCAACGGAGACGGCCTTATTCTTTACGAATTGATAAACGTCTTGGTTGGGAAATAGCTTCTGGTACGGAAACTGCACCGAATTCAGCCTTTTCTGAAGGTTGATCCATGTCTGTTCGTGCTGTTTGTTGAGTTTGGATACAGCGTACATTTTGATGTTGACGGCCAGAACGATTATTATCAACTGAAATTAGCCTGGACTGAGCAGGGAATAGCCCTTAGGGAGTAGTGCGGGCCGCCTTTGTTAGTGAACTTCATAGTATTGTATGGTTTGAAATAAGTTATTGTGTGCCACTTACAAGGTAATTGACTGCCCTATTCAAACGGACCCAATAGAGAAGGTGTGATATAAATGATTGAAACCGAGATGTAAAGGTTTTTTAAGACGCATGCCGAATTCAATGAAGGCAACAAATTCGTGTGAGGATTGGTAGTGTCGGGCGGGATTTTTTTCATTGAGAGGAGATTTTATTAATTGGAAAGGGCGGCGTACTTTATGAAACCTATTAGAAACGTTATTAGCATATTCAGTGAAGTGAAGTGACATCGATTCATTTGGTGTGATATATAATCGACAATTCCCGTAAAGTGAAAGGTCTGCGATAAGTGGAACTTATATTTTTTGCGTAATACATGTAGACATTGAAGTATGGACGATAAAGGAATACAAGTTGCAATAGGATCAAAACGTAGAAAAATCAATGCTGGTAGTCAAACAACAACATTAGAAAATCCAAAAGAGGAACGTGCGACGCAGTGTGGAATGTCTCTCACAGGGAGCTATGGTCGCAACTGCGAACACAGGAAGTGGCGATACGACAACCTGGTAGCGCGAATGCAGGACAAAGAAATGCTGGTACACTGGTTAATGGATGAAGGGCTGATGGCGAAGGAACGTTCGTGTCCGATGTGTGCTGGAGAAATGAGTTTGACGAGGTGCGAGGATCGATCGGATGGTTTGAAGTGGGAATGCAGAAAGCAAGTTAACGGTAAAAGACACAAGGCAGAAGTATCGATTAGGAAAGGAAGCTGGTTCGAGAAGAGCAAGATGACCTTAGAAGAAATTTTGAAGTTGACATATTGGTGGTGCCAGGATCTTGATCAGGCGCAAATAAAACATGAAGTAGGCCTTGCTGAAAGCACTGGGGTGGATTGGGACAGCTTCTGTCGCGAAGTTTGCGAAATCACTCTACTGGAAAACAGTGACAAACTCGGCGGAAAAGGAAAAGTCGTACAGATCGACGAAAGTAAATTTGGCAAGAGGAAATACCACCGAGGTCATCACGTCGAAGGCCAGTGGGTCTTTGGGGGAATCGAGGAAGACAGCAGGAAATGTTTCCTGGTGGCAGTGGAAAAACGGGACGAACAAACACTACTGCCCATCATCCAAAAATGGATTGAACCTGGAACTATTATTGTTTCTGATTGCTGGAAAGCGTACTCGAAACTTGAGACACATGGTTATGAACACCGAACAGTTAATCACTCAGTAGAATTTGTGAACAAAGACGGTCACCATACCAATAAAATTGAAGGTCATTGGAGGCATGCAAAGTGTAAACTACCTAAGTTTGGCGTTCGAAAGCATCTTTTCTCAACATATTTGGCGGAATTTATTTGGAGGTACATGCACCGCGATGAAGACTTGTTTAGTGTATTTTTGAATGATGTAAAGAAAGTGTATGCCACCAGTACAACAAAGCGTTAACTTTTCAAAGCATGTTACAAAATATTCCAATAAGTGTGCAAGGAATATTCGTGTCTCGCTCAGGTGCGTTTGACTCACGCATCTTGGATGTATCAGACACTATGAGCGTCGTGAACATTATATATACCCGGAGTTGCTGTTATTAAAAATAATGTTTTGAAATAGATTTTATGATGTAACTAAGGCAAAGGAAATTGAATATATTTGTTGTTCATACGATTTGTGCACTCTGTTATTTGCGACTGAGTAAAAGAGAGGAGTTCACTCATCAAGTTCAATTAACGTGTATTTTGCGATCATACATGTATGTAAATTATGTCGACTGCGGGACTGCGGTAGCAAGGATCAACAAGGTCAACACCAACGCGCACGATGCAAGCGGCATATTTCGTGATGTTTATATACAGATATTAGGTAAAGTATGTCGACTGCGGGACTGCGGTAGCAGGATTTGATGAATGATATTTCAGTGGCCGGGTCAACAAGGTCAACACCAACGCGCACGATGCAAGCGGCATATTTCGTGATGTTTATATACAGATATTAGGTAAAGTATGTCGACTGCGGGACTGCGGTAGCAGGATTTGATGAATGATATTTCAGTGGCCGGGTATTCTGAAGTTTAGCCCATGTTGCCTCAGTTTTGGCCATCTCCTAAAGTCACAAACTCTCAACAGAGACATTTGAATTAGTGAGACCATAATGCCATCCAGAGATGCCGCATTGCTTTACCATCCATTGCTTTACTATCAAACCAGGAAATGTTATTGTGTTCAATAAAAAAGCAAACCGGGCATGAGAAACTAAACCACAAGCAAGAACATAATGTTTTTTTTTGTGGCTAGTTGGCATGTCCTGATCTTTGCTGTGATTGGTTATAGCACAATAAACATTGACCTAATAATTTCGACATCAAAACCACAGAATGGCTCTAACTGAAAACCTACCATCTTTCTCTATGATTCTTCATCGGTCAGTACATCCTTTCATTTATTTTCACTCACCTGATAAATACATAAAATACCAATTAGGTCATTAATTGGCTAAAGGATCCCTGTTAACTGATCAGTCTTTTTTTTTCTTTTTAGAGCTGTATGAATACTGTCTCAAAGAAGGATATGCAGATAAAAACCTCATAGCAAAGTGGAAGAAGCAAGGATATGAAAACCTCTGCTGTTTGAGATGTATTCAGTGTCGAGATACAAACTTTGGCACAAACTGTATCTGCCGAGTTCCCAAAGCCAAACTGGAAGAGGTATGTCTTTAAAGTTAGTAATTAAATGACTTAGAAGGCCGCCAGCCATGGTGTTAATTTATCTGTTGTAGTTAATTTTTTATCTCAGGTAAATTTTGGTTTTCTTTTGTTTTTGGTCATGGTAATGTATGCCAATGAAGTTGAAACAAAGGAAAAATAAAAATCACCTGAGATAAAAAATTAACTACAACATTATATAAACATTCTTTTCCTTTACTCTTTGTCCAATTCAATGATAAAAATCTATGATTTGATTCTCAAGAGAAATATAAAAAATAGTGGGCTTGGACATTTATGTAAAATTATACTTTGTTTTTACACTCAGCATTTTGCCATCTCCGCCCTCAAATATCAATAGTTAGATGAGGCAAGCGGAGTGGAAAGGTTACAGCAGTCATAAATATGAAATAAAAAAAGAAGCTATGAAGATTATATTAGAGTAAACTTAATAAACTATACGGATAAATAAGAATTACAACAAACAAGCTAGAGTTAACAGTCTTACAGAATGGAATTACAAGACAAATCTACGAAAGAACTTATCAGTTATTAGTGCATTAAGTCGTGGCTGCAGATTTTGTGATTTTTTGTAGCAGAATTGGCACATTAACATAATCGTCTGTTGTTTCCATTATTGAGAGCAATAAGTCATGAAAATGCTTTTTAAATCTCCTTTCGAGAGTTGACCAAATTTGTTGGCAATTACGTTCCAAAGTTTAGCTCCAATCCTGAAAAAAGAACTTGAGTTTGATTCAGTCTTGAATTTTGGACATAATAATTTCAAGACAAAGAAAACCTGAATGAATTTGTACAACAATGAAACCCCTGGAATAGCCTTGGAATTAGCCTGAGAAAATAGCCAACCCTGTGAAATGTTGTGTGAGACGCAAGGGCAGATATTCCATACTGATGATGCATCACTAGTCTACCCAGATCAGTATAGTGCTTCTGATTGGTGAAGCTGTGGAAATTTGCTTCAACCAATCGGAAGCACTACCAAGAACTGGGTAGTGACACATTATCAGTATGGAAAATAAACATGATGTTTCAGAAAAAGTGAAATATTTTGCATACAAAAATGTGTAAAGAACCAGGGTTAAAGGCAAGAGAACTGTAGTGATTTGGGTTTACACCTTTGTTTCTTTTCAGGGAAAAATTGTTGAATGTGTGATATGTGGATGTCGAGGATGTTCTGGTTGATATACGTATAAAGAGCAGAGGATTTCAGTATTCTGATTAAGATACACATTGAAATATTTCCAGAGGTCCTGACAACACTACGTGTGTGCAGTGAACTGTAACTGCTTGCTTCCATGCATGAGGGCTAGAACTCTTGACTTAAGCAGAGATTTGTCGAAATCCACCATTGCTTTTTGTACTTAACTTACCAATCACCAGTAATTTTGTTTTTGTGTGTACATATATTAGTGTATTTTCTGACAATACCAAAATAGCCAGATAGTATGACTGTAGCACTTTTTAGATTGTTAAATTTTCAGAGCAAAAATAATCAAATATCCGTGTAAAACATTCAACTTTAAAAGCTCTAATGTCCTTGCCATTCTCCGTGCATTACAACTTAAAGCTTTACCAATCATGATTCAATAAAAGTGCCATACTATCCTGCAAACTAGCCATGGTTAATGTGGGGGAGCAGGGGTGGGGTTATTAGGGACCTTACGAAACTACGACGGCGACAGCAACAGGAACGTCAAATAAGCAATAGGTTTAATGAGCAAAACAACAACTCTGCACGTGCATCATGCTTTTTGTAAATTTTTTTGCAGTCCCTGCACAACTACGACATTAAATGACCAAATTTTAAGTTTACTTGGGAACAGGAACAGCAAGGCGATAAATTCTACCATCTCTGTCAGAACCGGGGCACGATCCCTTCTCTTCAGCTCCAAACTAAATTCCCTTCTTTGAAGTAACTGGGCCCCTTGGAATAATCATGAGCAAAAGTGAAAGGATGCGTAGTCTATTTTTCAGCGACGTTTTCATGGACGTCGGCGTTGTTGGATCTAAGGTCCCTATTGAAAACTTAAGCTTTTGTGATCATTTATGAGACTATTAGATGATGGTGTCGTTATAGAGCATTTTCACTTATATGGCTAGCAGTGATGCAAATTGACAAAAGAAAGCATTTACATAAGAAAAAATTTCAACTTAAACAAACATGGCAGCCATTTTATTGTTAAGGGACATCAAAGTGGTGGACGTGATGTCTTGTGAAAAGACTCTATAGGCACAGAAAATGGTTGTTAAGTAAAATTGTGGTGTAAAGAGATGGGTCATGGCTACCAAGTCTTTTGGACACCTATGTATGAGCCATGGTAATAATATTCAAAAGTAGCATTCCTTAATCCCTTCAAATGATACTAAGTACAGGTTACCATTTGAGGTTGCAGTTTACTTAATCAAACCTGGTTTGGTAAAGGTTAAAAGTTGTAATGTTCCTGCAACATCAACAAATCCTGGGCGACACAATCTACTTGTATTAGGTTAAAAAGGAACAAATGTTGTATTTAACTTCCTGGGATTTAATAAATTATATTACCAGAGAAATTTGTTTCCATGCATTAGTAATATAGTTCTTGTCCATTATTATTTACAAAAAGAAAAAAGTTGTTATGAAGTTAAAAAGTAGTCACTCTGATCAATAACAATGATCGGATGACAATTTCATGTGTCCCCTCCAGTAAATGCCCTTATAATGTTTACAAACCATATCTACTGAGGATACAAGTGTTAAGCTACTTTTGTTATATGTAAGGTCAAAACAGAAAGGTGCCACAGGGGTGAAACATGGGTAACTCTGTTTATGTCCCTTAGTGAAGTAGTGTTCTGATCATCCGTTTGTTAGAATGATTTTCAGAGGTACTGTCAGCTTTATCTCACCCCACGTTAGGAAATCCAGATTCTGAAACCAGGACAAACTTTTTATGCTTGTGTAATCCGGAATCCAGGGCTTTGGAATCTGGAATTTAGCTCCTGGAATCTGCAATCCTCTTAACAAGTGGAACCAAGAAACAAGTACCCAGAATCTGGTAAAAAAAATTGCAAGTTTTTATTTATTTATTTATTTTTTTTCTCATTCGGCAAAACAGGTCTGTAAAAAGTGTATAGAGGAGACATTTATCAAAAACAAGACTTTTAAGACATTAAAATTATCGATTTTTCAATAGTCGAAAAATGGGTATTTTCGCAATAAGCTATGACTTTCGTCAAACATTGCAAATTATTCATTTGTTTCTTTTTCAGCGAAATAGGTCCGCAAAAAGTGTTTGGAAAATCTATATTAAAAACAAGGCTTTTCAAATTATCAAAATATCGATTTTTTAATGGTCGAAAAAATGGGTATTTTCCAAAGGGGTTCGCCCATGAAAAATTGCAACACCTTTTAGACTTAAAAAAATCGATTTTTTAATGGTCGAAAAATAGGTATTTTTCCAAGGGGGTAAACGATAATTTTTGTCACAAATTGCAAATCTTTCATCTGTTTCTTTTCGGCAAAATAGATCTACAAAACAAAAAGGGTTTGGTAACGTTCTATTTAAAGCCTTAAGCCTTGCCCGTCGCGTTGTTTCCTTAGACAAGGAACTTTACTCCACTTTGTCTTTCTTCACCCAGGTGTATAAATGGGTACCGGCAACATACTGCTGGGGGGTAACCCTGTGATAGACTAGCATCCCGTCTA
Source organism: Porites lutea (assembly GCF_958299795.1). Classification (NCBI taxonomy): domain Eukaryota; kingdom Metazoa; phylum Cnidaria; class Anthozoa; order Scleractinia; family Poritidae; genus Porites; species Porites lutea. Next base: position 34,784,405 of record NC_133206.1, read on the forward strand.
GGGGGGAGTAGTAATACTCCTAGGCAGGCTACATGCTAAGGAGACTGGGATAACTGAGTATCAGCAAATGCGTTAGCAAATTCCCCGTTAAACTGGGCGGATCCAGGGGGAGAGTGCAGGGGGTGCGCACCCCCTCCCCCCCCCCCACGCTATGATGACCTGCGACTTTATAATACAACTGGTATTCTGCAAAATAGGCAGATATGCATATCTATTCTCAGCATTTCACATTATTATGTTATTGCCTTGTCAAAAGAATTTTTCTTTGTATTCGCTGTTATAACTTGTTTACGTCACCAGTCAGTTACGCCATTCTTTTGTGGTGCACCCCCCTACCTAGAAACATCCTGAGTCCGCCCCTGTAGCGTAACCTGCGTTTAGTCACGCCCTTCTGCCTATCACGTTCAACCATAATTCGGAGTTAATCAGAGGGATACCTTACAAATCTTACTACACATTGATATTGAATAAAGAAGGTTTTCCTTTAACAGGGCGCGGCGCTTTGTGCGAGGATATGTTAAGATTGAGCGTTTACTCTTGAAATAAGAGGTTTACTTGTCAATAGGTCATTTTCGAATTTTCCAAAGCCTCTGTTTCAAAACGAGACTAACTGCGAAGCTGTTGATATGAAAACGACTTCTTATTATACATGACTACAATGACACATGTACTGCTTGCACTGAAGTAGTCTAATACGGACCAGTTAGGCCCGTTAGGGCCTGTTTACATGGAGGTGGGGGACCCCAGATAGGTGAGGTAACCCGCTTAGGTGGGGTGACCCGCCTGTCCACATAATCTCTCGTTTATGTTAAATGTTACCTCACCCCATCTGGGGTCCCCCACCTCCATGTAAACAGGCCCTTAATTTTACTGTGGCTTCACGGTGGAAGTGAAATAAACCTCAAAGACGTCATCATATCATTCAGATCTTCACGCTCTCCCTCTTACATCGAAGTTGAAGAATAAGTCAACGTTTTAATATCGCGGCTCAGTAGAACAGATGTTGATTGATCAGCTTGGATCCTTGTCCAGGCGCTAAGAATTCTTCATCCACCCATCCCCCATCCCCATAAAAATCCGTTTCAAAAAGAGATAGAAAATAATTACCGTAAAGTAGCTGCTCCCAGCTAAATATAAAAACTGACTTGCTTTCAAGTAAGTAAATTAAATCAGCACTCTCAGTATCTTTCATTGTTATTTCTAATTGGTATGTCCAAGGTGAAAAAGGAAACGTAAAAAAAACGATTTTCAGTGTATTATTTACTCTACGGGGGAAAAAGTAGGAGAAATTTGAAAATCTTAGGCTAATTTTGTTGCTTATCGATTTTTTTATCGATTATATTTTTATCTTTTGTTTTTTAAATCGAAAAGAAAAAACGAAAATTGAACAGGTCACTCACCTCCCCTCACCTCTCCCCTCCCCTCCCCTCCCCTCCCCCGGTATCTCCCCCAACATGACCGAGAAGAGCTTGGAACCAGGGGAAACCAAGATGGCGCCTCCAAAGGCGGCGTTGTTCAACTTCAAATCGAATTCGCAAGGATTCTGCACGAATGCGGCTTGTTCTTTCGGGTTTATGGTTCATTAACTTCTGGATTTTTTACCTGTAATGAAAAGAAAGTACTTTATGTGGAACAAAAAGGATCTGTATACAAACCCCAGTCAATGACGTGAAAGCACTGATCTTGCAACGAATGGAGAATTTTGATCAATGTACAGGTAAGATGTAACACGAAAATTTTAGAGCTAACGAAACTACATAGTACTTGCTTAGTTAAGAATTTTAAATCAGGTAGAATTGCTTGGATTAAGAGGGATCAGTTAGGGACGGGTGCATAGTCAACAAAATGTTTTGTGTTGGTGCAAAGTCACGTGCTCAATTCCCGGGTGTATACAAAACCTGAGCTGGCCCATGGGCTAGCCCAGATTTTGTGCACACCCCCAATTCCTTAGCTATGGACAGCTACAGAGTGGTTTATTTTTCCCCCATGTTTACGCTGTTTTCATCCTGTTTCTCTTAACAGTGACCAGAATCTAATTTTCCTTATGATAGCCCTTCGTAAAGAGTCAATTTCTTCAATACCCCCTTCCAAATTTTTTCAACTATTAATAAAGATCACCGGTAATATTAGTGTAATATTAGTGTAATATTAGTGAGGTCTGTTGATACATTAACAAACAAAATATAAAGTGGAGTAGAGAAATCAAGATGTCTCTGCTTTAATTTGTATTTTATTTCCATTTTTCCTTTCACCTATCTTCTCTTATTTGCCACCTCTCTTTTTCCCCTCGTGTTCCCATTTTTGTTTGCTGCAATTACTATCAATACAGTGAAGCTCTATGGGGACTACCCTGCAAGCTGAGGCTACATTTTTGCTGTGTCAGCTGGCGTGCGAAAAGTAGCCTCTTCCAACAAGCGTTCAAATCTGTCCAGAAATGTGGATGAATAAATTAAAAAAAACGGGTTTTTTCCTGTTCTTGACCTGTTTAGAGCATTGTGTGAGTCTTGCATGAGTCTTGTGTAGCAGATCAGAGTTGTCGTAATTTTTTCATTCCCGCAAAACTTAGCTATTTGATGACAGACCTAACAATTACTTTTGCCTGTGAAACGCGTGACGAATTTCGCGCATGCACGATAGAAAATTGAACGGTTGTCGGCAGAGGCTACTTTTTGCATGACAGCTCACACAGCGAAAATGTAGCCTCTGTTCACAAGGTATTTGGGGACACCCTCTGGAAAGTAAGAAGGTTTCCATTTCAGGAGCTGGTCACTTATAAGAACAGTTCTCAGTGTGGGACAGGGAGCTTGACAAACTAGAAATTAACATTGACAATGCAAAAACCTGTTAGTAAGTGTTTTTCTACACTGTTTTTCTGACAATGTTGTAATTGTTCAGTCACATACATAAAATTCAAATGGTGTTTTGAAGTGTAACTGGGCCCTTATGTGAGGAATTAAAAAAAACTAGGGCTGACATAAATTCATTTTGATGAACAGGGTTATAAAGTTGATATCGAGTGTACTGAAAAGCAAGATTTGGAGGCAAATAAGATTCCCTTTCATGTTTCCACTTACACAGGAGCTAAAGCAAAGCTAAAATTTAATTTAAACCTAATTCTATTAAAATACAAAAAAGCTAAAATCTAATTCATAAAACCTGAAAGTGTCTGCAGCTGCCCATGGGGATTGTCAGCTTACAGGGTTTTGTAAAGGCGGCCACAAGTAGAACTGTCCACTTTCAAGAGTATTAGTTATTAGTAAAATCCAACTAGTGGTCTATTAATAATTATCAATGCTGCATTCTGATTGGTTGAGCTACTACAAGGCTATATGTCATAGCCCACTAGTAGCGAAAAGCGCTGGATTTTTAGCGACAAAAAAGGATTAAAGTCTTGCTTTAAGTTCTTTTGTCTCTATATTTTTGACCAACTAGACTGGATTTTACTAAAACAATTATTCCTCTCACCCTCATGGCCTCTGAGTCAACAGCCCATTCGGCCTTCGACCTCATGGGCTATTGACTCAGAGCCCATTCAGGCTTGAGGAATAATTGTTAAAGAGAGCTTCCACCGTATTACTATTATTCCAATGAATTTATGTGTCCCCCCTTTCCCTATGCCACTCCCTTGTCTCCCTTTTGTTTCCATCATTGCTGTGCTTCTCTCATATTAATTTTTATCTCTGTGTTTTCCACTCACATTGTCCCCCTTCTATTATCTTGTAGTCATTACTTTCATTCAACAGCTTGTACCTATAAACCTTTGCTTTTTCTATACCACTTCAGATCCCCTGCGGCCTTTTTTCTCCTTTCTTTCCTGGCTCTGTTGTTTCCATTAATATGACTAGTGCCCCCTTCTTTATCTTTTACCTTGTTTCCCCTCTCAATCTTTTTTAATATTGTCACATTCCATTCACCACTTATTTGCCATTGTTATTTTCCCCTTTTGTTCTATTTTTGTCCTACAGTATTTTGTTAGATTTGTTATCACCTGTACCACCTTTTTACCCTTTCCTAGTTTCAATTTTATTATGCCGCTGTCCAATGCCACTTCACTTACGATGACCTTGCAATGTCTGTACCAATTCTATCTATCCTCTACCTTATATCTCTTTGTGCTTTTTATCTTTTATCTTATCACAATATTCTTCCTCAGCTAACGCCTCCCATTCCTCTTTCCTTTATTTGCTAGTTTTTCTGGGCATAGAACCTGCCCAATGGAAATGAAAACTGGGAAGACTTTAAGGTCTCAAGTGAGGTACCCCCTTCCCCCTCCTTACCCATTCTATAGTTGTGGAAAGATAAACACTAGGCCTGGTCACTGCCAGAGACTGTTAGGTACCTACAATCTTGGAAATAAAGTGTTGAGAATTTTGCACTTTCTAAATGCAAAGGCCCCTCCCCTCTCCCCACTCTGGTCAAATTTTTTGTTAATCCAGTGGGAATTCAACATTGTTTTTTTTGCAGGGAAGGGGCAGTTTTGTAGTTGCCAGTGCTTTCAAGAGCCTTAAATCTTAAAAATAGGCACAGTAACATCCATTTTCCTCAACAGTTTTGTCCAAGATTGTAACCACTAGGTTGTTTTTTTTTTGCCTAACATGAGTCAGTTCAGTGAAAGTGTTGTGTGCTGCCTGAGGCCTACAGTTTTTCATCTTCATCTGAGAAAACTGGAGCATCCAACTAATAATTTATTTATCACTTTCTCGTCAACTATTTCTAAGGCCCAGTTATAAAACAGATTTTTTAGACAGTGTTTGACAAAACCACAGTCTAATTTTAATTGTCCAATCCTGACGCCCAAGCATTGTTTACTGTTTGTTGATAGCGTCAAGGAGGCTTACAGCATATTAGTAATGGAAACAGGACTGAGTGGAGTCCAATTCAATCTGTAATCATACGAGTGATTAAAGTAGTCAGATGACCACAAAGCGGGAGTCTGATTTGTTTAATCACGAGTATGATTACAGACCAAATTGGATGACATGAAGTTCTGTTAATCATAACTTTTGTGATATATAAGGTTCTTTTTAAATCAAAACACAAGAAATTCCAAGATTTTTTTTGCTAGCAATGAAAAAAAAAGGCATTTAAGTACGTGCGTGATGGCGCATGACACATACTATCCTATTAAACTGTCCTATCAAGGCTGAAATCAGGGCAGTTGATAACCCATCAGATTTGAGAATTTTGTTATAGTTATGATTATAGTAGAAAGTTGGTAATAATCTAAACTGCAGTTTCGACCTCGTTTAAAAAACGAGCTTCAAGTGTTGATTTGGTCAGTAATAGAACCCTTTGACACACTCTTGTGAAATCAAGGACCCATACAGAAAATAAATAATATACAAACAAATTGAGCTAACCAATCAGTTCCCTTGTTCTATCCAGCACTACCCCTTTCTTTTTAAATAACTTTATATTTTACATGTGGCTGTGACTCCTTGATTTTCAACAACAGCAACAAGACTTTATTTAGCCAGGGTGAACTGAATTAACAAGTGATTTTCATCCAGACCCTGAAATGACACAATGGCAGGGCTGATGGAAGGAACCTATCCACCATTTAGCCACACATAACTGTGCCCACCCCTAAAGATTTGTTGAACTGTTCACACTGGTTTCAATGGTTTGAAACCATTTGGATTGATCAGTAAAGAACCTTCTGCAGGTTCACCTACGGAAACCTTGTTACGACTTTTACTTCTTCTAAATGATAAAGTTTGACCAACTTTCTGGCATCTGCCACTCTGTTGTCAGAGTAGCAGCACCAGTCAGAAGGCCTCACTAAACCATTTAATCTGTATCACTTCTTCTTATAAGTTTTTGTTTGATTGTAGCTCTAAGCCTCCAGTCAAGAGAGGACCAACAGATTAGTTGCTGATGAACAGTTGTTTCCCTGAAGAGTTCCACAGAGAAGATAGAACCAAAAGGTGAGTTTTTACATTAAACAGTTATTCTTCATGCACCTTAGAACAACTTCATACAGCTTGTTGTAAAAATGTTTTAGGGGCATTGCTACCTGTGTGCATTGTATTCATCTACAGTGTGTACCTAAAAATGTTAGGAATCTAAAAAATTAAATACAGTATAATAAAAAAGCTATAATGATAAAGAAAACTCAATCAATATGACTGGTATGACTACAGCTGTAAGATGACGAGGGTGTCTGGGATGAATAAGTTGAATGACTGGAATGACTAAGGTGACTATGATGACTATGATGTAATTGGGTTGACTGGGAAGACTAGGATGACTGGAAAGACTGGGATGACTGGAAAGACTCGGATGACTAGGATAACTGAGAAGGCAAGAATGACTGGGAAGACAAGAATAACTGGATGACTAGGATTACTGTTATAACAGAATGCTTTGTTGGCCAGAAAAGTCAAGTTGTAAAAAACTTTAAAAAATCGAAATTTTTCAAAGGGATTAGTTTGTTGATATTCTGGATAGAAAAGAATGCTTTTTTTACCCAGAAAAAGTGAAATTGTAAAAAAGTTTAAAAAATCAAAATTTTTCAAAGACTAAGCATTAAATATAGGAATGGCTCTGAGCCATTTTGAAGTTAGCCGCTGACCATAAGCGTTCATTAACCTTCATACACCCTCATCTTCCTTAATTAGCCTTTATTTACCATCATCCACTGTCATCTACCTCCATTAGCCTTTGTTTACCTTCATCCACTGTCATCTACCTCCATTACCCTTCCTTAACCTTCATACACCCTCATCTACCTTCATTAGCCTTTATTTACCTCCGTCCACTGTCATCTACCTCCATTAGCCTTCATTAACCTTCATCCATTGTCATCTACCTTGACTAGCCTTCATTAACCTTCATCCATTGTCATCTACCTTGATTAACCTTCATTAACTTTCATCCATTGTCATCTACCTTCATTAGCCTTCATTAAGCTTCATCCATTGTCATCTACCTTCATTAGCCTTTATTTACCTTCATACATCGTCATCTACCTTCAATGGCCTTTATTTACCTTCATCCGCATCTCCTACCTCCATTAGTCTCTATTTACCTTCACTCCCCTTCATCTACCTCCATTCACATTCATTTACCTTTATACCCTGTTGTCTGCCTCCATTAGCCTCTATTTACCTTCATACACTGTCATCTACCTCCATTAACCTCCATTAACCTTCATCTACCTTCATCAGCCTTCATTTACTTTCATCCACTGTCATCTACCTCCATTAACCTTCATTATCCTTCATACACCATTGTCTACCCCCATTAGCGTTCATTAACCTTCATTCACCTCCATCTACCTTCATTAGCCTTTATTTACCTTCATCCAGCATCTTCTACCTCCATTAGTCTCTATTTACCTTCACTCCCCTTCATCTACCTCCATTCACATTCATTTACCTTTATATCCCGTTGTCTGCCTGCATTAGCCTCTATTTACTTTCATACACTGTCATCTACCTCTAAACGACCTTATTTACCTTCATTCACCTTCAACTACCTCCATTAGCCTTCATTCATGTTCATCCACCTTCAACTACTTCCATTAGCCTCCATTTACCTTCACTCACCGTCACCATGTTTTGGAAAAGTCACAAAAATGGTATCTCATCAAAGTTGCCTGCTATAAAAGTGAGTGAGATTTCTAGATTTAACAACCTTTTTAGACAGAGAAACCAATGAACCCATCCCCAACTAAGCCCGTGACCTTAAGCAAGCAAAAAAAGAACATTCACAATCAGAAGTTACTTGTGTTCAGTGAAAACTAGCATTGACACAAAATAAGCATAAGTGCAATTGAAATGTAACTTCCTAATTATATATGAGTGATTGCATTGGTCAGACTTGTGGATCACCTTTTGCTTACACTATTTTCTCTTTCCATCCTGGCTATTTCAGGCCAAGATATGTCAAATAAAAAAAAAGTAAAGTGTTGTGCTAAAAACCTTGAAAACCTTGACCAGCGGTCAACCTGAAAAATATTCCAGGTGTCACAAAACCTGGTTCCAGTGGAAACCAAGCCCTACATTTGAGATCTACATAGTCTAAAGCACCTCGGGACTGCTTAACTTAATTTATTCTACATATCGCAGTTTGGATTGGCAAAGATTCTTTGATTTGTCATTTTCTTGAAAATATCGGACTGGCGGTCATTTAGTGTTTTCGAAACCACGACTGGCAGTCAGCCTGAGTGAAGGTTATTGGAGGTGGTAGATGAAGGTGAATGAAGGCCATTGAAGGTAGATGAAGGTGAATGAAGGCCATTGAAGGTAGATGAAGGTGAATGAAGGCTATTGGCTGTAGATGAAGATGAATGAAGGTTGCTGGAGGTAGATGAAGGTGAATGAAGGCCATTGAAGGTAGATGAAGGTGAATGAAGGCCATTGAAGGTAGATGAAGGTGAATGAAGGCCATTGAAGGTAGATGAAGGTGAATGAAGGCTATTGAAGGTAGATGAAGGTGAATGAAGGCTATTGAAGGTAGATGAAGGTGAATGAAGGCTTTTGGAGGTAGATGAAGGTGAATAAAGGTTATTAGAGGTAGATGAAGGTGAATGGAGGCTTTTGGAGGTAGACGAAGGTGAATGAAGGCTATTGAAGGTAGATGAAGGTGAATGAAGGCTATTGAAGGTAGATGAAGGTGAATGAAGGCTGTTGGAGGTAGATGAAGGTGAATAAAGGTTATTAGAGGTAGATGAAGGTGAATGGAGGCTTTTGGAGGTAGACGAAGGTGAAGGAAGGCCATTGAAGGTAGATGAAGGTGAATGAAGGCTGTTGGAGGTAGATGAAGGTGAATGAAGGCTGTTGGAGGTAGATGAAGGTGAATGAAGGCTGTTGAAGGTAGATGAAGGTGAATGAAGGCTATTGGAGGTAGATGAAGGTGAATGAAGGCTGTTGAAGGTAGATGAAGGTGAATGAAGGCTGTTGGAGGTAGATGAAGGTGAATGAAGGCTGTTGAAGGTAGATGAAGGTGAATGAAGGCTGTTGGAGGTAGATGAAGGTGAATGAAGGCTGTTGAAGGTAGATGAAGGTGAATGAAGGCTGTTGGAGGTAGATGAAGGTGAATGAAGGCTGTTGGAGGTAGATGAAGGTGAATGAAGGCTGTTGAAGGTAGATGAAGGTGAATGAAGGCTGTTGGAGGTAGATGAAGGTGAATGAAGGCTGTTGAAGGTAGATGAAGGTGAATGAAGGCTGTTGGAGGTAGATGAAGGTGAATGAAGGCCGTTGAAGGTAGATGAAGGTGAATGAAGGCTGTTGGAGGTAGATGAAGGTGAATGAAGGCTTTTGGAGGTAGACGAAGGTGAATGAAGGCTATTGAAGGTAGATGAAGGTGAATGAAGGCTGTTGGAGGTAGACGAAGGTGAATGAAGGCTATTGAAGGTAGATGAAGGTGAATGAAGGCTGTTGGAGGTAGATGAAGGTGCATGAAGGCTTTTGGAGGTAGATGAAGGTGAATGAAGGCTGTTGGAGGTAGATGAAGGTGAGTGAAGGTTTTTGGAGGTAGACGAAGGTGAATGAAGGCTGGTGGAGGTAGATAAAGGTGAATGAAGGTTATTGGAGATAGATGAAAGTGAATGAAAGCTATTGGAGGAGATGAAGAAGAATGAGGGTGAATGAAGGCTATTAGAAGTTGACGGATGGGAATGAGGGTGAAGAGGGTTTTTGTGGACAATGTTAGGCCATTGCTTCAGTCAGTGGTTTTCTTCAAAACAGCTAGGAGCCATTCCTGTAATTAACCGTTTCTTTTTCAAAGGGTTTAGTCCATGGTTTTTGTCAAAAAATCGAAATTTTTGTCTTGTCTGTTTTTGGGCAAATCAAGACAGAAAAGATTTTGTTTTGATATTCTGGAAAGAAAAGAATGTTTTTGAGACCAGAACAAAAGAAGTTTTAAAAGTCCAAAACATTGAAATGTTTCAAAGGGGTTAGTCCATGGTTTAGGCAAAAAATCGTAATTTTTATCTGTGTGAATTTTGGGCAAATCAAGCCAGAAAAGATGGTTTGTTAAAGGAGAAGTTCAAAATGCCAGGTTATTCACCGAAATTTCGACTTCCAAAGAGCTTTCCAACCCTATGAAATTCCCGTCTAAAGCAGCCCAAAATTCAAGATCTGGCAGCGGCCATCTTGGAGAAATCCTAGCAGCCTGGTGATGAGTACGTGATATGAATGCACTCAACTTGAGGTTGGCAGAAAGATTAAATCACTCAACACTTCTTTTTTGTTTGTTTTGGATTGTGTTTATTGTGATCATGATTTCTTGTCAGCTGCAAAACAAAGAAACAAGAAGTTTTGAGTGATTAAACAAACTTAGGTTGAGTTCATTGATGTCACACACTCATCACCAGGCTACTAAGAGTTCTCCAATTTGGCGACCGCCAGATCTTGAAGTTTGGGCTTCTTTAGACAAGAATTTCAAGGGAGTGGAAAGCTCTTTGGAAGTCGAAATTTTGGTGAGTAACCTGCCTTTGTATAATCTTTTTGTTGGCAAAAAGAAAAAATGCTGCCATTTTGGAATGAACTTCTGCCCTAATATCCTGGATAGAAAAGAATGCTTTTTAGACCATAAAAGTGAAATTGTAAAAAACACCAAAAAGTCAAAATTTTCCAAATGGTTTTTGTCAAAAAATAAAAATTTTTGTGTTGTGTGTTATTTTTGGCAAATCAAGCCAGAAAATTGCCTGAATTTCATTCTATTACTGTGAGTTGTTATTACTCCCTCAGTAACATCTGAATTCACCGGCTGTTAATGCCATCTAGTGACTACTACTTTGCTTTAATTCATGCAAAAAGTAAAACATGATTTTTAAGTGGCAAACCAAGAAATATCGTTGGGAAATGTCTACATGATACAGAATTGCTTTACCCTTTTTGATTGCAATTCATGTTTAATTTTCAAACTATCAACTGCATGCAGTACTCTGAACCCGGTTGTAATTCAATAATCAAACTCGGTCACAATCAGGCAATGAAATAAATACACACACGGAACACTTAGTTCAAAAACACAACGATTTGCTTTAATTGAAAAAAAGCTATTTGGTCCAGTAACAAAGAAAAAAGAAAACAAGGAAACAAGAAAGAAACGCTAACAGACAGAATCATCACAATTGACAGCGAATATAGCCAGACGGTCGAATTATAACTTTGATCTCATAAAACTTCGCATAAACAAAATCAATGTGGAAACCACAAAGTGGCTTTAAATGAAAAACCTACCGACTCTCTGCAATAATTCTTCATTGGCAGTTCAATTTAGCTATTCAGTTTTGAAGACAAGGGTAATTTTGCTGTTTACGATAAAGATTATCGAAATGTTTGAACTCCACGCAAGCAAGCAAGGGATGCGATTCGCTAAATATCAAGCAACAACCCCGCTAAAATTTCTCATAATTATACATAATTATGCAAATGCTTAGACAATCAACTAATCAAAATCACTACCTGGTTTTAGCGTAGAGAGGGACGTCACTGGACAGCATTAATGACCGGAAGATTCAGACGTTGCTGAGAGGAGAAAAACGACTCGAAGCAATAGGATGAAATTCAGGCTAGCAAGAAAAGAGATCACAACGATGATTGGTATGACTTAAGGACGACTGAGATGGCTCTGATGACTGATACAACTAGGATAACTGTTTTTCCTGGGATAACTAGGATGTCTAGGTTGACTAGGATGGCTGGGATGACTGGGATGACTTTGATGGTTGTGATGACTGTTATTACAGGAAAGACTGGGATGAATAGGATAACTGAGATGGCTGGGATCTCAAGAATTACTGGGATGACTGGTAGAACTAGAATGGCTTTGATTACTAGGATGACTGGGATGAATTAGATGACTAAGGTTGACTGGTACACCTGAGATGACTGGGATGTAGTTGTTAAAATAGGGCACAATTACACAAATGTAGGATTCTTGTATTAGTCTTCAACAATGTGTTGACCAAGAAAGGAAATTTGTGTGCTTCAGTCAATGGGTCCAAAATGGTGACAAAATATTATTTTCACATCTCCCTGGTATGTCATTTCATCCGTAAGCTAAGGTATAATGCTTCAGCTTACACATGTACAGCATAACATCACCAAAAAAAGATTTGGAACTGTAAGGACACAGAGTCGGGGATTCAGAAAATTGTGCATACCTGTAGAAAAGTCATGGCTATGCCACTGTATTTTATTGCCAAAGAGTATTAATGTTAGTTATCATATTTGACACCAGAGTTAAATCTCTTTTGTGAAATTGTTTGAAACAAAATGAATTCATTAAGTATCCCTCAGTCCCTTTTTTCACGTATTCCCAGCCTTACTTCAAAAGCAGCATGTTTCAAGCTCATCAAATATTTATTGTCCGTGTGTTTTCACTTGTTTAATCTCAATGTTTGATCTTCTGTATCTAGTAAATGTTATTATGCTTAATTCATGAACATAGGATTTTCATAAGGATACGAAGGAGTGTTAACATTTGTAGTAAGAAGTGACAATCACATCTTAATCAGTTAATATGCTGATAAAAATATTTTTATTTATTTTTCTCAGGCAGAAAAAAAGCAACAAATGAGGCAAACTGGCCAGCAGTTTATAGAAATGGACTGCATTCTTTGGAGAGTCTGGATTTAGAGGACAACAGCATCATAGTCTAGGAACTACAACTGGTTTGGTATGTATTCTGTCAGGAACAATTTATTACTAATAGTTACCCTACTTCATTACAGAGACTTGGTTTTACACTCTACCTATCACCCAGCCTGGGAGATCACTGAGAGCACTTTCTATTAAGTCAGAACTGACTGGCCAGACCATTCCTGTCACAAGGAGAATTTTACTTTCAATCAAACTATTCAATGACATCTACAGAGTGTGTGCAAGGCAAGAAAGAGATGATTTTTTAGCAAAAACTCTTTTAAAAGTCCTATTTAATTGTTTAAAGTGCCCTGAGTGTATGGTTAAGCTGATGAGGAAGTGGACATTTAGGGTGGTTATAATCACCCAGCTGTTGTTCTACAGTCATTTTTATTAGTAATCGCTTACCTCATTTTAAATACTTAAATTAATGTTTCTTGTGATAGTCTTCACAAGTCAACGTAACACTGTTGTCAGATCACAAAATTAGAAATTACTGAAGTATAGAAAACTAATATTGTAGGCAAATGTTTTTGTTAAAATAATCAATGAACTTTGAAAAGAAGCAAGACTTCATTAATTTATTCTGGTAGGAAACGTTTTTGCAGAAAAATGGATGTCCATATATATAGGTACTGTAGGGAGACTAATTCTTCTTTTCTATTCCTTTCCTTTCTATTATTTCTTGCATCTCTGGCCATTTAACAGAACCCCACACATTTGGTGATGTTCTGGAAGATTCTTTGCACATCACAAGGTTTGGAGATCAAAAACATGTCTTCAGTTAAAGGGATGACATCTCAAGAAGAGGAAGGGTTGTGGTCCCTATTGTATTCAGGCATTTCAGGTATCAGTTTTATCATTTTTGTAATATAAGACTACCACATTTTGTTTAGGATTTTTCCAGAGTTCGATTTTCCAAATCCCACGCTTTCCCCCTTAAAAAGAATTATCTTTTCAGGCTCCTTCATGAAATGTGATCTATCCATCCCACTCATTTTGCTCATCCAATTATTCATCCTTTTTAACCCAATAGTCCCAATCATTTTAGTCATTAAAGTCACCCTAGTCACTCCTGTCATCCTAGTTACCCTAGTCATCGCAGTCATCCTACTCAGTTTAGTCACACCTGTCATCCCTGTCATCCTAGTTAATGCAGTCAACCCATTCATCCCAGTCATCCTGGGTACCCCTGTCATTTTAGTCATTCTAGTTATCCCACCCATCCTAGTCGTCTTAGTCAAAGAAGTTACCACTGTCATGTCTGTTACCCTAGTCATCCCAATCTCTGAAGTCATTGTAGTTGCCAGTCATCTCAGTTATCCTATTCAACTCAGTTATCATAGTCCCCTAGTCAACCCAGTCATACCAGTTCCTTTAGTCATCCTAGTCATCTCTGTCATTCTAGGCATCCCTGTTATCCCATTCATCTTTGTCAACCCAGTAATTCAAATCTTCCTTTTCTTCTCAATCATCCCTTTCACCCCTTACCCATCACAGTAAACCAAGTCATCCTATTCATCCAAGTCAGCCAGTTGTCCTAATCATGCCAGTCATCCTAGTCATCACAGTCATCCCAGCCATCCAAGTCATCTCATTAATAGTCATCCTATTCATCTTAATCATGCAAGTCATTCCAGTCATCCAAATCATCCCAGTCATCCCAGTCACCCATGTTATTCCAGTCATCCTGGAGACCCTAGACATCCAAGTCATCTTAGTGTCCCACTCATTCCATTCATCATAGTCATCTTAGTCACCTCAGGGATCCCAGTCATCCTAGTTATTCCCTTTATCCTTGTCATCCTAGCTATCCTAGTCATACCCAGTTATTCCAGACATCTGAATCGTTTCAGTCTTGCAGCCATCCTAGTCAAATTATTCATCCCAGTCATATCAGACACCCTTGTCATCCCAGTCATCCTCTCATCATAGTTCTTCTAGTCATCCCAGTCATCCTGGTTATCTCAGTTATCCCAGTCACTCTATTCATCCAAGTGATCCTTGTATCCCATTCACTCTATTCATCCTAGTCATCCTAGTCACCCCAGTGATCCATGGCCAGTCATCATAGTCATCCTAGTCATCCCAGACACCCTTGTCATCTCAGTTAATCATCATCCTAGTCATCCCAGTTTTTCTAGTTATCCCTGTTATCACAGTCATCCCAGTCACCTAGCTAAGTCATCCTAATCATCCAAGTCACTTCGTCATCCTTCTCATCCCAGTTATCCCAGTCAAACCAGTCATCCTAGTCATCCCAGTAATCCTACTCTTCCCAGTCATCCCAGTTATCTCAGCCATCCCAGTCACTCCAGTTACTCAAGTCATCTAAGTAATTCCAGTCACCCTCCTTAACCTCAGGGTTCACATGCACCTAAAAGTCCTTGAAAATTGCAGTCAGTGCTGGAAAGTCCTTGAATTCTACTGCTAATTTATCCAACCCTGATTCTCAAGTGCCTAAAAGGAGGAAACACAGAAAGACCTTCAGGATGAAGATTAAAATTGCAGTCATGTTGTCGAAGAACTAAAAAAAAGTTAACTCAAGTCTCTGATTGGAATCCTTGAAGGATGAGAAATTTGTCCTTGAAAGTCCTTGAAAAATCTTTGAATGTTTTGTTAAAAAACGGGTACAAACCCTGCAACCTTGTTATTCTGGTTATTCTTGCTATCCCTGTCATCCAAGTCATCCTCTTGTCCTAATTCTTCTAGTCATAATCATCCCAGTTATTTTGGTTATGTGAGTTATGCCAGTAACCCTAGTCATCCAATTCATCCTAGTATCCCACTCATTCCAGTCACCCCAGCTATCCCAGTCATCCCAGCCATGCAAGTCATTTCATTAATAGTCATCCTGTTCATCCTAATCACATAAGTCATTCCAGTCATCCAAATCATCCTAGTCATCCGAATCATCCCAGTCAACCAAGTTATTTCATTCATCTTAGAGACCCCTGTCATCCCAGTCATTCTCTCAGTCATCCTTGTTATCTTAGTTATCCCAGTAACCCTAGACACCCAAATCATCCTATTATGCGACTCATTCTATTTGTCCTAGTCATCCTAGTGATCCCAGTGATCCCAGTCAACCCAGTCCTCCCAGTCATCTTAGTAATCCTAGTCTTCCTAGGTATAGCTCACTTTCGAAAAGAGTGATAGCCTTGGACCCAAACTAAGCATGCGCGCGCATTTATGGGATTGTTTGGGGGGACAAGTCAAGCAGTCACTTATGATGAGACATGCAAGTTGATGTGTGCCTTTGTGCACAAATAACTTCAGGAACTCCCCTGGTCTGGCATTTTATAGAATACTATTAAAGGCAAGATTTAACTGCAGTTATTTTCTTTTCGTATCTTTCTTGTCCTGCCTAGACTAGTTACAACTATGTGCGGTGCCAGGACACTTGTAAAAATATTCTTTAGAAAATTTATAATAAAATCGTGGAAGTCTTGAATCTTGAAGACGTATGCAACAAGAATGTGTACGTGTGCTTCGGAATGCTAATTTGAAGTTCAACTCCGATAGCAAGTGGTGCATTCTTCTGGTTTTTCTCGAGGTAAAATCGCCCCAGCCACATCTTCTTCCTTCAGCTCCACATTTTTATGTTTCTTCTTTCAATTCCATCTTCCTTTTTGTTATTTTGAGCTGTTTTAACCCCAATGAAACATTCCACCTCGCTTTCTGCCATGTTTGTTCACATTCGCATCCCCCCAAATAATCCCATAATTATGTGCATGCTTAGTTTGGGTCCCAGTCTATCACTCTTTTCTGAGGTGAGCCATTCCAGTCATCCCAACCATCCTAGTAATCCTAGTCATCCTAATCATCCTAATCAACCTAGTCACCCCTGAGGTACCACTCATCCAAGTATCTCTAGTGATCCCAGTCACCTTAGTCATCTTAGTCATCTGATTCATCCCAGTTACTCCATACATCTTAGTCATCCCAGTTATATTCCAGTCATTCAAGTCACTCTAGTTACCTCATAAGTCATTGTAGTCATTGCACTCAGTCTTGTGGCCTTTTTAGGGATGTACAAGTGCAACTTGTGTTGAGGTAGCTACACCCTTCCTATGAAGTCATTTATATTATTTTGTGACTCAGTCTTAGACAGTAAGCTATTTGTACATCCCTTGCAGAACTCTGTTTCTATAAATACCAACAAGTTAAAAATCAGGAACGAACCAAAAAGAAGTTTACAACTGAGTGAAAATGAATTCTTATTCTTTTTCCTCTCAGGCTGAAAAGAACAGCAGACTTGGAAAACTGGTCAGTGATTCATCAATGCCTCCATACAGGAGTTTAAAAGCCAACAGTGAAGAGGCTAGTATCATAAAAGTCAACTCATTATTAATAGCTAGTTTAGTATTTATACAATCATATAATTTATTACTTACTGTTACAGCCAGTACCCAGCCTCAACACAGGTACTTGGTTTTGGAATATTCCTGACCCAGCCCGGGAGGTCATTGAATGCGGGGTACAGCTGGCCTAGGGGTTTTCCTCCTAGGAGCAAGTCGACGTACGGGGAGGTTTTTCACCCAGCTGTTGTTCCACCACCCCCATTCAACAACAATTAGGCAAATTCATTTAGTTTGGCAGTGAACAAAAAAACAAAAAACAAAAACAAAACCGAAGAATATTGACCATTTCAACAGATTGGACTTCATGCATTAGTCAACCAAAAACACCAGTAAAACGACAAACAGATACCAAAATACAGTGGAATACATTGCAGGTAAATCTTTTGTATTCATTTCATTTAAGAAAAAGTGAGGTTTAGCATTATTTAGCGTTCGCAGATCTCAGTAATATATTTCTCATACAAAGTCTCTTATATTTTCAACGGTCGCCTGTAACGCGACACCGGCGCGTCAGCTATGGTATGTAAATTAGATTACACCCTTCCCTCGCAACGTGAGTTTGGGCCGCCTATGCACAGACAAGGTCAACGGGTCACGCGTCCAGCCGTCTCTTTTCGGGGAGGATCAAAGACCGGACCCGGGAGACGGCGGAAATCGAGCCTACTGTCTGACATACAAACTGAACAACTGAGTGACTGACTGAAAAGCTGACTTATTTACTTACTAACTAATCAGCTGACTAAATAACTGAGCAACTCAGTAACTGGCTAACTGTCTAACTGACTGACTGACTAACTGAGCAAATTAGTTACTGGCTAACTGTCTAACTTAATGAATGACTTAGTAACTGAGTTACTAGCTGATTGCTTAACTGTTTAACTGACTGGCTGACGGAATGGCTGACTGAATAACTGACAGAATGACTGACTGATTGAACACCATACCAAGTGTCTGACTAACTTCAAGCAATAAACCAACTGGCTGACTGAGCTGAAAAAGCCACTGACTGGCTGACTGGCTACTCCTGACTGACAGACTGACTAACTGACTGACTGATCAACTGACTGAGTGACTGACTGTGTAAGGAGGGGAGGGGACTGTTATCAAGGCAGGAGTGCCGTTTGCTAGTACGGTCAAGGGGTGTGTGTTTTTAATTTATTATACAGTAACGTTCAAAAGTAAGTTGACACTCGATTCTCGATTGTTGCGTCTCTATTCCCGATTCCTGCAAGACTTATCAAACTGGAACGGCCTTTGTTTACAAACGATTATAAAGGGTTTTTGTTTCGAGTAATTTGCTCTCTACTCTCGATACTCAATTGCTGCGAGAATCTACAATCTTTGTTCAAGTTTTGTGCAATCTTCTAACTTCGCTCACGTCAAAAAAAAAATTCTCTAATCTATAAAATAACAAACTCTACTCGGCGTTTGATTCTTGCGAGAAATTCCTGAACTATGCAGATTATACAGTAGCAGTTTACATTTGCATTCGCTCACACGGCAAGGATGACACTGCGTCGAATTCTTCCAGCATTTTGCATCATTTAAATGGCAGAAGTTGTCAGTAATTTTCCGTGGGATGCCTGTGGCACACACGTAAAAACGAGCAATTGCAAAGCCCGCCAAGAGGATTGCGGACAATCTCTATCGATTATTTCTTCTTCCAAGCTGACCAATGGGATTGTACAAAATCTTTATCGATTTTCAATCAATTTGCTTCCTCCGAACGTTTCGGAACGTGCCAAATTTGTCCCTTGTCAGTTTCCCACTCAAAGGTTTGGACGCCTTGTTAACCAGCGAAATCCTTCGGGATGCTGGCAAGTCACTGGAAGCGACCTAGCAGACCTAGGCCAAATTAATTCTTTTTATTTTGGGTTTTTCTCATCATGATTCTTTTTACG
Source organism: Porites lutea (assembly GCF_958299795.1). Lineage (NCBI taxonomy): Eukaryota > Metazoa > Cnidaria > Anthozoa > Scleractinia > Poritidae > Porites > Porites lutea. The sequence continues at coordinate 34,803,266 of NC_133206.1, forward strand.
TTAGGTCTAGCTTTTTCTTAAGGTTTTAGTAGCGTCTGGTTGTAGGGACGGGGTTTCGCATGGGTTTTTTTGGTCGGAGTTCGTCAGTTTTTGCCGAGCAGAGCTAGAGTTCAGTTTTTTCTTTTCTTATCGAAAACACCCTGACGATGGGAGGTTAAATCGCGTAAATTTCAACTCGTACCCTTGACGATTGGCGGTGAAATCGCGAAAATATTGTCCTCGTCGATCGATGACTCGCTTTCGACATGAATTGGACTTTTGGATGGGACACGGATCCGGACCTTAGTGAACTTATTATACCACGGAATCATGGAAAACCGTTGGAACTTTTTTAACTTTGAGACCTTGGAAACACATTGCAATTTAATTTTTAACCGGATCAAGAGCTTCTTGGAATATTAACTTTCATCTCGGATTAAAACATTGGAACTTTATTAACTGTATCTTTCCAATTTCCTTTATTTTGCCAAATTCAGATAGAACGCAATGATGCTTCCATAGACCAATGCATCCCACGGGAACGACTTTAGGCGTCTTGTTATCTGTAAAATCCAAAATACATGTAAAGAAAGCTGGTGTAAATAAATGTTAAATACGCGAATTCGCGACGGTGTGTAAACAAAGTCTCAAGGCGCTTCTCGTTGCTTTCGATTTTTACTCGCCGATATTTATTCGATTACCTGTTTGTGAATGGCTATCGGCATTATCGCAGTTGATTATCGGTGTCTACAGTCTGAGGGTGTATCTTTTTCGCTGGTAACTTTACTTTATAATTTGACCTCATGACTAGAATTGCTGTTTTCGCGATATGCGATAGCATCTCCCTTTGATATTTCACCCTTTGTTTTTTATGAGACGTGATTGCCTACATAAAAGTTTCGAAAAATCCAGAAACGTCCAGGAGCTTTGAAAACAATTTTTTGTCTCGTGCAATACAATCCAATTTTGAAGTTAACATCGCGCATGTTTTCATCACAGTAGTTGCAGAAAGTTCACGCGGATCATGTTCCATCGCGGAGGAAACAAGAGAGACTTACGAGAGATTATCTCAAAGGCCTCGAACTTAAAAGAACGCGCTAAATTTCGTAGTAGAATTAAAACCATTTGTTTCACGAAAGGTTTCAAGGATCACGAAAGCAATTTCAGAGCAAGAGATTAGTCATGTTACGGACGGACGTGTATGTTACAGCTGATCTTTATCAAGCGAAGCGACGTTACAAAATAAACATGCTGTTGCTTGTACCGGGGAGGGGAGCAGAACTCCCATATGAAAGGGGCGGGGATGCTCGTCGTCTCGCTTAGGGGTGTAAATTTCTGATTTTGGTCTCCCTTAGGGTGTTCTTAGCAAAACGTCATTATATTAAGCCGTAAAGTTCTCTTTTAGGGTTGCACGCGAAGATATACTTTTAATAGTCAGTTCGTTTTATTTACTCAATTCATGTAATCAAAGTTTTCTATAACATCAATAATTAAAGAATATTGCAACAAAATGGTCTCTTTTAGGGGTTAAAAAAAGGTTGGTGCATCCCTAGGTTGGTCTCCTTTAGGGGTTTTTCAAAATTTCCGTCGAGCATCACCGCCCCTTTCATATGTGAGTCCCCCGGGTAAAAAATATACATATTGCGTGACATTGCGCTACATCTCTTGCAGCGTGACGCGTCACAAAAAATAGCAAAAACCCTGTCAGGGAGGCAGCTCTGGTGGCCATTTTTTCCCATTTAACCTCTGGGACTGAGGTAACCGTTTAACCTCTGGTGCCGAGGTTCCCATTTAACCTCTGGGACCGAGTTAATAGTTCGAGCACCTCCCTGCACTTGCTGGGCCGGAGTTTGGTGACCGTCAGCAAGCTGGACAGTCCCCCCCGGTAAGTCAATCTTCCGCACGGGTTAGTCAAGCAGGCTTCAGAGAGTTGGCCATCTCTCACCGCCCTATAACCCCACCGGAAAAATCAAACCTAACTTTGCCCTAGAAAATCGACCTATATATTTAGATCGAAAACTCATTTCGCTCACTTATGGTACGGGTCTTCACAGACGCATGCGCTCTGGGCCCCCAAAATTGTTTTGACTTTTCGTTGATTCATACACAACATCCCCATTCACTCAGGCTCATTTGTAAAAGTTGTTTTTTCTTCAAAATCTGGGCTAGCCCAGCTTTCCACAAACTCCTTTTAATAATAATATTTATTGAGATGACTTTTTCATATAAAATATGGTTTTCAAAAAGGATCTCATAAAATTAAAAAAAGAAAATACAAAACACACAATTCGCAAAGACATTAAAAAGCTAAAATATGTAAAAAACTATTAAAATGTACAAGATATTAACTCAAATTCCTTAAAATTACAAATTTAATAAGATTACGTTTAAAAATATTCAGATTCACGGATTGTATGATTGCCTGGCTAAGGGAGTCAAAATCCTTGATGGCATGAATAATAATAATAATAAAGCCTTTATTTAAAGAGGGTAGCACTTAATAGCCAAAGGCTAATAAACTTGTGGCCCGCATAAAATACACAACTATTTACAATCTAATAAATATAGTAAGCTAAAATATATAAACAATTAAAATAAAACAGGGTTCGAATTTTATAAAAATAAAAAATTATTAAATGATAAAATGATGCAAACATTGTTGTTCCTTAAAGATCTTGGCAAACATGTTCTTTTTAAAACATGCTACAGAATCTAGTTTCCTAATTTCAATTGGTGTACTATTCCACAGTCTTGTTGCCGAAACAGCGAAAGAGCGTCCTTCCTCTGTTTCTCTTCTATATTTAGGACAAACAGCATTAATGCTTGAATATCTAGTGTTGCGGGAGTGCCGCTTATTATTCAAAATTAAGTGTTCATTTAGATAATTTGGCAAATACCCATTAATTCGCTTATACATTATTATGCATTTATCTATCTTATGTTGCTCATAAAACGGAATCTAATCTAGTCTAATCTAGCAACTGATGGTGTCATGCGATCGGCATGAGAAATAACGCGTGCCGCACGTTTTTGCAATCTTAAGACCCTATAAACCGACTCTTTATCACAATTTGCCCAAACAACGTTAGCGTAAGACATAACAGGGCGAATAATGCTATTATAAAACTGAAGTCGCTGTTTAAGAGGTAGACAGGCTCGAATCTTATGCAGTATTGCGATTCTAGAGGCCAACTTTTTACATACTTTCTCAATATGTTCATCAAATGACAATTTGCTGTCAATTTCTACGCCTAATAAGGTAGCACAATCCACATTACTGAGCTGTTTTCCGTTTACGATAACATCTATGTCACTTCCATTTATGTTAGCCACACATCTTTTCCCAGTGATCGTGAGTACTTTAGTCTTGTCTTCATTTAATGGGAGCTTATTCGCTGAAGCCCATAATTGAATTTCAGAGACAGACTTATTTAGTGATGAACTTAAGGTGGCTAAGTTTTTCACACCCGCAAAAGCAGTGACAGTCGTATCGTCTGCGTAAAGGTCCAACGGAGCACTTGTATACAAGGGCAGATCGTTGATAAACAAAATGAAGAATAAAGGACCTAAAATACTGCCCTGAGGGACTCCATGCAACATCAAAGCTTCGCTTGACTCACTCCCATTTACACGGACCACTTGCTTTCTATCCAACAAATAAGAGTGACACCAGGCAAGCTCCCGGTTGGCTATACCGTACAGTTCCAACTTGCGCAACAATAGCTTATGGTCCACCATGTCGAAAGCCTTTCGATAATCAACCAGGACCATGCCGCATACATGGTTATTATCTAGGCCGAACAAGAGGTCGTCAACTAACTTGATTAGAGCAGTCTCGGTACTGTACATCCTACGAAACCCAGACTGTCTAGAATACAGCAAGTTATTATCCATAAGGAAAGCATATAGAGAGTTGTGCATATGACGTTCGATTACTTTTGACACCACCGGTAGCACAGAAATTGGGCGATAATTAGAAGGATCACTGGCCGCACCTTGTTTGAATAGAGGTGTCACATTAGCAGTTTTCCAACGAGTAGGAAACTTTCCTGTGGAAAACGACATGTTGATAAGCCTTGCTATGCTTGGAGCGGCAATACGCAAGAACCTGGCGCTGATTTTATCAATACCTGCAGCCTTATGAGGACTGATCCCCTTTATAATCTGAAGCACCTGAGCATTGGTTATGTCTGGAACAGAGAAAACCACATCCGGATCTTTGCAAGACTCAACAAAGTTTACCAACTTGGACAAGTCTGATGGTGTATTTCCGAGTCCTGATCTCAGATTATCAGCGATTGAGGAAAAATATAAATTAAACTGCTCCGCAATTTCTGTAGCATTTTCAACAGCCTTGCCATCCAACTGAAGCTTACTAATCCCTTTATTCATCTTTCCGGATCCTGTCAATGTTTTTATCGTATTCCACGTTGCTTTAGGGTTGTTTCGATTTTCTTCGAATGCATTCTTGTAAAACTCACGCTTTGCTGAGCGCAAGGCAGAAACAGCCTTGTTTCTCGCCTTTCGATAATTTGCCCAGTCAGAACTATTGTCCGATCTCCTAGCCACCCTCAATAAGTGATCACGAGAGTGCAATATTTTAATAACTGCATTGGTCATCCAGGGGGGCTGTGTGGTGTGTTTGATTCGCTTTTCACGCCAAGGACAATGATCATCGAGGGCAGAATTAAACATCTTCTCCCAGGCAGAAAAACACAGAATTAAACATCTTCTCCCAGGCGAAATGAAATGCAGTGCGTTGTTTGCCCCAATTCCTCTTGACACTTGGAAGTCTGCGATGTCTATGTCACTGTATGTTATTACTGAAGACTACGACTGACAACTTGACTAACAATAGACGACTGTTTAACTGTGACAATAGACGGATCGAAACCCACCAATTACTGATTACGAGTCTTCATATAGCCAGTAACATCACGCCTTAACTGACAGATGCCCAATAACATTGCAACGTAGTTGACCAATCAGGTCAATAACCAGAGTTTATCACCATCAACTTACTTGATACAACTCACTTTGACTCTGAAGATGACTACCACACAGGTTGTCAAAACATCAGTCACTGTCAACAACAGCAGTCCTATTCAGGACTACGTTCACCCAGACGATCAAAGTCAGCCCACTTTTTAAATGATTCCTGGGTTCAATCCTTTTACGGTATTAATGTTAGTTATCATATTTGAGACCAGAGTCAATTCTCTTTATTTTGAAATTGTTTGAAACAACTTGAATTCATTAAGTATCCCTCAGTCCCTTTTTTCACATAGTCCCAGCCTTACTTCAAAATCAGCATGTTTCAAGCTCATCAAATATTTATTGTCAACGTGTTTTCACCTGTTTAATCTCAATGTTTGATCTTCAGTACCTAGGAAATGTTATTATGCTTTATTCATGTACATAGGATTTTCATAAGGATATGAAGGAGTGTTAACATTTGTAGTAAGAAGTGACAGTCACATCTTCATCAGTTAATATGGTGATAAAAATGTTTTTATTTATTTTTCTCAGGCAGAAAAAAGCAACAAATGAGGCAAACTGGCCAGAGGATTATAGAAATGGACTGCATCCTTTGGAGAGTCTGGATTTAGAGGACAACAGCATCATAGTGTAGGAACTACAACTGGTTTGGTATGTATTTTGTCAGGAACAATTTATTACAAATAGTTACCATACTTTATTACAGATACTTGGTTTTACACTCTACCTATCACCCAGCCTGAGAGATCACTGAGAGCACTTTCTATTAAGTCAGAACTGACTGGCCAAACCATTCCTGTTACAAGGAGAATTTTACTTTGAATCAAACTATTCAATGACATCTACAGGGTTTTGAAAGCATGAGGGGTAAAGCTGATGAGGAAGTGGACATCTAGGGTGGTTAAGATCACCCAGCTGTTGTTCTGCAGCCATTTTTATTAGTAATCGCTTATCTTATTTGCTTAAAAATTAATGTTTCTTGAGAAAGTCTTCACAAGTCAGCGTAACACTGTTGTCAGATCACAAAGTTTAAAAATTATTCAAGTATAGAAAGCTAATATTGTAGGCAAATCTTTTTGTTAAAATCTCAATGAACTTTGAAAAGAAGCAAGACTTCATTAATTTATTCTGGTAGGAAACGTTTTTGCAGAAAAATGGATGTCCATATATATATAGGTACTGTAGGGAGACTAATTCCTCTTTTCTATTTCTTTCCTTTCTATTATTTCTTGCATCGCTGCCCATTTAACAGAACCCCTCATATTTGGTGATGTTCTGGAAGATTCTCTGCCCATCACAAGTTTTGGATATCAAAAACATGTCTTCAATTAAAGGGATGACGTCTCAAGAAGAAGAAGGATCATGGTCCCCCGTTGTTGATTTTAGGCATTTCAGGTATTAGTTTTATCTTTTTTTGTAACTTTCTTAACTCGTATAAGACTACTACATTTTGTTTAGGATTTTTCCAGGAGCACAATTTTTAAAACCCCACTGTGTCCATCTTTTAAAGAATGAAATCTTTTTCAGGCTTCTTCATTAAATGTGATCCATCCATCCCACTCATTCTACTCATCCAACTATTCATCCTAGTCATCCAAGCCAACCCAGTAGTCCCAATCGTTTTGGTCATTCAAGTCACCCTAGTCACTCCTGTCATCCTAGTCACCCTAGTCATCCCAGTCATTTCAGTCATCCTACTCAATCTAGTCTCACCTGTCATTCTTGTCATCCTAGTTAACCAGACAACCCGGTCATCCCAGTCATCCTAGTCCTTCTTGCAGTCAGCCCACTCGTCCTAGGTACCCTGTCATTATAGTCATTCTAGTTTTCCCACCCACCCTAGTCGTCCTTGTCAAAGAAGTCATTACTGTCGTGTCTGTTACCCTAGTCATCCCAATCTTTGAAGTCATTGTAGTTGCCAGTCATCTCAGTCATCTTATTCAACTAAGTCATCCTAGTCCCCCCAGTCATCCCAGTCATACCAGTCACCCTGGTCATTCTAGGCATCCCTGTTATCACAATTATCCCATTCATCTTTGTCAACACAGTTATTCTACTTTTCTTTTTCATCACGGTCATCCCTGTCACCCCTGACCCAACACAGTAAACCGAGTCATCCTATTCGTCCTAGTCAACCAGTTGTCCTAGTTGTCCTAATCATGCCAGTCAACTTAGTCATCCCAGTTATTCCAGCCATCCAAGTCATCTCATTAATAGTCATCCTATTCATCTTAATTATGCAAGTCATTTCAGTCATCCAAATCATCCCAGTCACCCAGGTTATTCCAGTCATCCTGGAGACCCTAGACATCCAAGTCATCCTAGTGTCCCACTCATTCCATTCATACTAGTCATTTTAGTCACCCCGGGGATCCCAGTCATCCTAGTTATTCCCTTTATCCTTGTCATCCTAGCTATCCTAGTCATCCCAGTCATTCCAGGCATCCTAATCGTTTCAGTCTTGCAGCCATCCTAGTCATCCTATTCATCCCAGTCATACTAGACACCCCTGCCATCTCAGTCATCTCATCATCCTAGTCATCCCAGTTTTTCTAGTTATTCCTGTTATCACAGTCATCCCAGTCACCTACCTAAGTCATCCTAATCATCTAAGTCACTGCATCATCCTTGTCACCCCAGTTATCCCAGTCACACCAGTCCTCCTAGTCATCCCAGTAATCCTAGTCTTCCCAGTCATCCCAGGTATCCCAGCCATCCCAGTCACTCCAATTACTCCAGTCATCCAAGTAATTCCAGTCACCCTCCTTAACCTCAGGGTTCACATGCACCTAAAAGTCCTTGAAAGTTGTAGTCAGTAGTGAAAAGTCCTTGCATTCCATTGCTAATTTTATCCAACCCTGATTCTCAAGTGCCTAAAAGAAGCAAACACAGAGAGACCTTGAAAATGAAGATTAAAATTGCAGTCATGTTGTCACAGAACTAAAAAAAAGTTGACTCAAGTCTCTGATCGGAATCCTTGAAAAATGAGAAATTTGTCCTCGCAAGTCCTTGAAAAATCCTTGAATGTTTTGTTAAAAAAGGGTACAAACCCTGCAACCTTGTTTTTCTGGTCCTTCTAGCTATCCCTCTCATCCCTGTCATCACAGTCATCCTCTTGTCCTAATTCTTCTAGTCATAATCATCCCATTCATCTTGGTTATGTCAGTTATCCCAGTAACCCTATTCATCCAATTCATTCTAGTATCCCACTCATTCCAGTCACCCTAGTCATTTCAGTCACCCCAGCTATCCCAGTCATCCCATCCTTTCAAGTCATTTCATTACATCAGTTACCACTAACACGTGCCCTCAAAGGGTTTTTTCTTCAGTTCAAACCTGCATTTTGGTGGACATCAATCAACCGTTACCATGGTTTTTCATGCGTTGGCCTAGAAAAAATTCTTTCTCCATTTATTGAGCACTCGGAAGAATATGTCGGCGTTTCAGCCGGTTTTGCAATATTTTGCTGCAGGATCTGACACCGCTTCATGTCAAGTCTTCTTGTTAAAAAGCCGTCATCGTTCGAATTTATTTGCCCTTCATTCAGCGATGAGGGAACCTTCTCTGTCAGAGCGCGTGGAAAACCATGGAAACAGTTGATTGGCGCCCACGAAAACTCAGGTTTAAACAGACAGAAAAAACCCTTCAAAGGCGCATGTTAGCAGTAACTGTTGTAATAGTCATCCTATTCATCCTTATCATGGAAGTCATTCCAGTCATCCAAATCACCCCAGTCATCCAACTCATCCTAGTCACCTCAGTCATCCATGTTATTCCATTTATCTTAGAGACCCCTGTCATCCCATCTCTCATCATGTCATCCTGGTCAGTCATCCTTGTTATCTTAGTTATCCCAGTAACCCTAGTCACCCAAATCATCCTATTATCGGACTCATTCCATTTATCCTAGCCATCCCAGTCAACCCAGTCCTTCCAGTCATCTTAGTAATCCTAGTCCTCCTAGGAATTCCAGTCATCCCAGCCATCCCAGTCATCCTAGTCATCACAATCATCCCATTCATTCTTCCCATCCTAATCATCCCAGTCATCCTAGTCACCCCAGGTACTCCTCATCCAAGTATCTCTAGTCATCCCAGTCACTTTAGTCATCTTAGTCATCTCATTCATCCCAGTTACTCCATTCATCTTAGTCATCCCAGTTATATTCCAGTCATTCAAGTCACTCTCGTTACCTCATAAGTCATCTTAGTCATTACACTCAGTCTTGTGGCCTTTTTAGAGATGCACATGTGCACCATGTGTTGAGGTAGCTACACCCTTCCTATGAAGTCATTTATATAATTTTGTGACTCAGTCTTAGACATTAAGCTGTTTGTACATCCCTTGCAGAACCCTGTTCCTATAAATACCAACAAGTTAAAAGTCAGTAACGAGTCAAAAAGAAGTTTACAACTGAGTGAAAATGAATTCTTATTTATTTTCTCAGGCTGACAAGAACAGCAGACTTGGCAAACTGGTCAGCGACGATTCGTCAATAGCTCAATATGGGAATTTAAAAGCCAACAGTGAAGAGGCTGGTATCACTAGAGGATGGTATCATCAAAGTCAACTCATTATTAATAGCTAGTTTACTATTTATATAATCATATAATTTATTACTAACAGTTACAGCCAGTACCCTGCCTCAACACGGGTACTTGGTTTTAGAATATTTCTGACCCAGCCCGGGAGGTCATTGAATGCGGGGTACAGCTGGCCCGGGGGTTTTCCTCCTAGGAGCAAGTGGACGTACGGGGAGGTTTTTCACCCAGCTGTTGTTCCACAACCCCCATTCAACAACAATTAGGCAAATTCATTTAGTTTGGCAGTGAAAAAAAACACCGAAAACAAAAAACCAAAGAATATTGACTATTTCAACAAATAGGACTTCATGCATTAGTCAAAACAGGTCCATGGTATTCCCAACAGGAGTGAATTGATTCACTTGCAATATTTTTCTTTTGAGTTTTACCTGTAGTTTTCATCTTTCCAGATTCAAAGAAAACCTACTTTTATTTATTCAGTCAAAATTCAGTCACTGTAGAATCTTCAGCACATTTCAGCAATAGAGTAGATTTCTGAAATATGTAGTGAGGTCAAATTTTAATTAGGAATTCTGTAATTCACTGTTGGAGGGGAATACTTAAGGTGTCTGTACAGTGTGTGTGCCACCATATTTCTACAAATAAGTGTCACTGAGAAAATTTTATCAACAGTTTCGTTATTTTTTGAAGTAAATCAGTCATCATCCAGTTCAAATTAGCAACTGGACAGGGACTTATCAGTTACGCAAAGTTTACTTAAATTAAGCAAATTTTGTTTTCAAATTGGATTATTTTGTTCCAAAAAAATGCATTTATTTTTTTGAAAATAAATCTAGAGGCTTATTTGTACTACTTACAAATTATTACTTAAAGCACAAGATTCCTTTGAGCAGTACATACGTCATTCAATTTTACAAAGGACATTTTCCTCTGGGAAGAAAAGGCAAAAGGGTTCATTCTTGCAAGGTAATGGTGAATGAAACTTTGTAGCCAAGAATAATTATATTAAGTAGTGATTATAGATGAACTTCCCTCAGGATTTGGCAATTTTATCAAAAGATTAGACACAGTATTAATTCATCTGCTAACTAGATACAGAGAAATTGTTTCAAAAAATAATTTAATACCAGTTTGGTCTAGTAAAGAATAGCAAAATTGAGCTGAACCAGTTTTGGCACGGGATAAGGATTCAGGGTCCCAGTGACACATTCCCACCAAAACATTCATAAAGTTTCCACCAGGGCCTAGTGCTTCATTGCTCAAAGGAAATCTTACTAACATGATAGTGATCATAATATTATTATAATATTTAATATAAAGTTATGGTTGTTGGGTGGGTGTGGCTACATATTTTATACATTATTACTTATAAAAGCTCAATTAAGCCCCTATCTGCCCTTTAAGGAGGGTTTGAGGAATTAGAGGAGGGGGAAGGGGTAAACGATCAGGGGTGGGAGCAAAGAAAGGATATTTTTTTATCTCAGCAATGAGAGTAAAGTTAGAGAAGGGGTGGTCTTTTTCATCGATACTCTTCCACAAACTGGCAAAATGTCCTTGCATTGGTCTGATGAAAATCTGTGCCTGACATTTCCTGCAAAACCAATGGCCTTCAAGGTAAGTTGTGGATGGTGTAATAAATAGGAGGATGAGGTTACAAATCTAGTCTTAAGAAATAGAGGCTGTGATCAGTGATAGTGAGGGTGGTAGAATGGGGCTTATAGAGTTTTTGCTACATACACATTGTGCCCTCAGTGTAGGTGGGAGTGGCCTAGTTTTCCGTGTAATTGCCTGGGACTACTAGTCACCATTCATTAGCCATTCACTGACTTTCAGTGGGAAGCACAATGTTACCTGTATGATTAGAGGCATGGGAAGCATTGCAACCTTATCACAGCAAACATTAATCAAACAGGCAGGATTTTTTTATTTTGCTTTGATTTTATTCCTTTTGTTAAAGTTCGCCACACACTCAATTCTTCTGATAGGTGCACCTTCTATTGGAACTCTTCTTCTTTATAGGAGTTGTTGTGTTTCCTGTTTTATCTTAACACAGTGGAACTATGATTTTTTGAACCTTCTGTGAAATGGAGATTGGTTATAGAAAACTAGAAGTTCAAAGAAAAAGGGGGAAATTAAGCTTCGTTTTGGGCATTGGGCTTTGTTGCCATTTTCTGGTTGAAAAAGCCCAAGGCAAAATAAGAAAATTACAGTGACTTCAGGGTTAGGAAAATGGTTTTTAATTTAAATAATCAATAGGTTCAAAGAACCAGGATTCCACTTATACAGTAGAAGTGTTAAGTTAATGCTAGAATTAATCAGTCTACAGCAAGCTCATTAGCACAATATTAGCTGTTAACCTCCTAAGTAACATATTACTTTGCTCAGGGACTTTACATGAAGGCTGCAAGAAATAGTAGTACTCTACTACTACCAGGTATAAACATCGTTAAATTTTAAGAACAAAATAGCAATACAGATAAGCTATGAGCTATAGTAATTTATATGGGTAGAATCTGCATACCGTGAGCATCAAAACACTTATGATGATCTTCCATTAATGGAAAAGATAAGCTTGAGCTTTGTTAGCCAAGGCATCTCTCTGGCTATCAATGGCCAAGAAACTACAGCTGGAATTGCATCTACATTCGCAGGCTATGTCTATAAAGCACAGTATGGATAGGAATAGGAAAGAGTTTTAACCACAGTGACCTTAATCTTTGAAGCCCCAATATCAAGAGAGAAATTCTCCTTACTGATCTTCTTACCTCTCTTATGGTACTAGTAAGGAGAATGTATGTAAGTATCAAATAGGTAGAGGTTCATTTTTGTTTGATAATTAATAACTCTGATGATTGATTTTGTTCTCTGTTGGGACTTCAAGGTGAGGTTGGTACACAAAGGATTTTTCCATTCTTTAGATTAATTTTAAAAAGAGCGCCATAGCAACGGGAAATTCTTAAGGGAAAAATCTTAGGAAAAGTAAGATTCTTTCCGGGAAATATCTTAGGAAAAGTACAATCTTAACGATTGTAACACAAAATGGATTATTCATAACTTTACATGAACATTATTTCTAAGGCAATCTCTTGTCTGCTTCTGCTTATTTTCATTTTCTATGAAACTCGCAGTAAATAGATTGTTGTTTCCAAATCACTGATTATTTCAAAACTAAGACTATTTTTTTAAACTTTTGAGTACCTACTTTTTTACACGGGTCTCACACGATGCAGACGGCAGACTTTTGGTTGCATTTATATTCTATTTAAATATGTTAGTTTTCTTGGTTTTACATTTTGCTCTCTGTAATTTTTTTTTTTCAATTTCCATAGGTTTTCAAAAGGTCTGGCATGTTAGTTGAAGGAATTTGCTCCTTGGCATTCCTTTTCTTTCCATTTTTCTGCATTAGTTGAATGCATGTTTACATTACTAAGAGCACTTGTAGCACCAAGAAATATCTAGCTTTGTTTAATATGCTAATGAGCTTGCATTAGTTATCTTAATATCATTAATTTTTTGTTAGGCTTTCTTTCGTAAGCCTTTGAAAACAGCTGACTTTTCCAGATGCTATCACTGGTATTTTGGCAAAAGGATTACTGATATCATGTCACTAGCCATATCTGGGTATGGCTTCTGATTGGTTGAGACACATTATCCTTGTGGCAAGACCAATCAGAAGCACTACCCAGATTTGGGTAGTGACACATCATTAGTATAGAATTTCTTCACTTATTCTTCATTTTTGTGTCATTTCATGGGGAAACCAGTGGTGTTGTCAAGAATTGTTGGTTGTTTTCTTAGGCCATTAGCTTTTCAAGTTCTTATTTAATTTCCGACCTCAGGTGGCACACGCACAAGATTAGGAGCCCATCACTTGGGAAAGGTCATATTTAAATCTAGCCAACCTCGTCCCTGCTGGGCTGTGGAAGCTCTGCCTCTGAGAAGGTGTGAATTCTGATGTCCTCTGAGATATTCCAACTGAGAAATCCTGGGAAACTTTATCTGATCCTGTCATTCATGCTGAGGGCAGTTGGACACTTGGAAGATTTGGCCGTTTGTTCCCAAGTGGGGAGGACAGTGTGAAGGAAGGTGAGAGTTTGCTTCTCATGTTCTTAGGGATTCATTCATTTTATTATAATACCACACCTTTTTCCATCAAAATAATAACCATTTCGATCAAGAAAGTTGCTTGTCTGCAAACAATATGTCTGGGAATGTTTCACTGTTGAGGATGAAAAACGGGGGTGCAAGAACGTGCTCCCCGGCTCACGTAGTAGGTGTGTCGACGGATGATTCGAGGGCAGAGAACTGAGCACTGAATGGCATTGGTCTGGCTTGGGTGGATTTTCACAAATGACATCAAATTGAGCTGATAGTCACTAAGAATCTCTAATGGGGGGCAACTGGTTTAGGATTTCTCTTCTAAACCTAAAGCTTTTCATTTCCTAACAATAAATAGCCTTCCAAAATATTGCACAAAAACAAAAATAGCATATAAATCATTTCCATAATTGCCAAATTGTGTACTGATATTTTTTGACTAGCTGAAAATTTAACTAAAACCCTAAAAACAAAACAACGCTCATAAATAGGTCGAAATTTATCTCATTTCCATCTTTTTCCTACCTGATTAGCTGAAAATTTAACTAAAACCATAAAAACAAAACAATGCTCATAAATAGGTACAAATTTCTTTCGTTTTCATCTTTTTCCTGCGTCAGATTATAACAAATTTATCAAAACTAAGTTTAGGTTACATCAACATCTGGTTTTTTTACCTGTTGTTTTCTGGTCAACTGAAAACAATAGGCAAACAAACATGGCTGTTGATGTTAGACTAATAATATTAGCTTTAGATCCTAAACCATTTTCGAAATAAGGAAATACTTGATTAATCAAACAGCTGTGGTAATCTGCTCTATATCCTTATTTTTAGAAGGATATAGAGTAGATTTCCTTGGGCTGTGTGAAAAATCAGGTTAACTTGACCTAAATTTCGGATAGCCTTATGTAAACAGCTTGAATAAACATTTTTGCTAAGTCTTAACTTTTCATGCTGTAAGGCAATTTCTCGGTGGTGACTTCAGTTGATGCTTCAAATTAGGGTTTCGGATATAGGTTTGGAACCATATACTTAAGATCATTTTTTTTATATTATGAATTTTATAATTATTTTGCTAGTTCCAGTACTTTATCTGAATCCCGATTTAGAGTATCCATTCTAGTCACGACCGTATTTCCACGTTATTTGGGCTATTGTCACAATCGTCACGCAATGCTGGGATAGTCGGCTAGCGTGACCATCGTGACTTAAGCTTCAAATCTCGTGGGAACTTAAAGATAGGACAATTTAAATAATTATTATGCAGAAAAACATAAAGACTTGCCATTGAATCCAAATTTTTTGTAGGAACTGAAACATTAAATATTACTAGCTTCACATTTCTTTCGCAATAATTTCTTAAGGTAAAATTAAATCTTTGTTTCAATGAGAGAATTAATCGAATTATTTCTACGAGAAGCAAAACAAGCAAAAATTTAAATCATCCGCAAGATCGCTTTAATCCTTTTAGTTCGGCGAAATTTGACGGCGAACCTACGCGGCACTGATTTAAACGAATTCAACATTAGATTGTAGGGGCAGCTAATTTTAAGATATAAAACGAAATATTTAAAGCACAATTTACGCGGCACTGTAGCAGTACTGCGTAAATTTTGCTTCTTAATGTTTCGCTTTATTATTTTCAGATAATTTCGACTTTCAGAATAACAGCAATTTCAAACGACGCGTAAACAGGGCGCGTAATTTTCACTTCCAAATTTGCTTTAATGTAAGTCTAAACACTAAACACTAAACAATAACTAGGACAGAGAAATCTAACATCAGTAGTTTCGCAGAGGAGAGATTATTATTGACTTGTGCTCTTTGGTGAAGTTTGTGGAATGAAGGTCGGTCAGACCAGCGCGATTCTTTGTTCAATTTTCTGGGCATCGATGACGGAGACCCACTGAAGACTGAGTTTCACTGTCTTGCGCCCTCTTTTTTCTTGTCCACGACTCTGGATATTTTTCACGATATATTGACTTTGCAGACACGCACTTTCAAACCAAAATTATAATTTTCACTACAAATTATTTTGGCTAATTTTAATTCCAAATTAATTTGGTGTGGTATTGTGACAAAGTTGAATGATACCCTGAGGGCATGAGGAGCGAACTCTCACTTTCCTTTACGCTGCCCTCCCCACTTGGGAACAAACGGCTGAATTTTCTAAGTGTCCAACTGCCCTCAGCTTGAATGAAGGGATCAGATAAAACAGACCAGGATTTTAACGTTGGAATATCAAATGAGGACAGAAGAATGAACACCGACTCGGAGCGGAGTCGAAGCAGCCCGGCAGGGACGGGGGAGGCTAGATTACTTTTTTTTTGTATTTTTTTTATTGTAAATAAATGGACAACAGAGACAAGCTTTATTCGTTCAATAAAATACTGTTATCTTCAGTACCTGTGCTGTTTACTTTGTAATCCAACTACTTGAGTGAACCAGATAAACCCTTTTAAGATTCAGACACAGTAAAACATAACGCGCAGTAAAGGCTGGTTTTTACTAACGACATGAACACAAGCGTCAGTTTAGTAAAGACATCAACAACAAAAGCATAAGCACAACTTTAGGAATCCCGCGCACTTATTATAATTTTTCTTCCGGGCTACGAATTAACACAACATGAGCACAAGCAAGATAAACCAAAACAAAGTTTGTTTTATTCTGCACAGATCGTGTTGTGCCAATCCGTTACGACGAGAAAACAAGAATAATCTTTGTGCTCACACCTTCAGTTTTATATTTTAGTAAACTTCAGTTGTTGATGACCTCGCTAAACTTAAGTCTGTGGTACGCTGCTAGTAAAAACCAGCCTAAAAATCACACTGTGTTTCCACCCCTAAAAACCTTGTCCGAAATGTTCCTAAGGAAAACAGAAAAATTACTGCGTTGTCACTTTGCTTTATAACTCTTTATAGGAGTAGAAACACAGTGCAAAGTTACTGCGCGTAATGTTTCACTGTTTGTCCGAGCCTTATAATAAGCCAAGTTCTGCTTCACATATTACAAAGCTTTAAGCAATCAACAAAGCGACGGCAGAAAGATCGGCACTTGTAAAATAATGAGCAGTTATGCAAACATCATTTATTGTTTAAACGTTCTCAGCATTTTAACTAATTTACCTTTTAATTTAAAACGTTGTACGCGCACGTTTTGAATTTGATATTTGATGGCCTAATGTTTGTGTTCCGTCTTAAATCCTGGAATTTTTTATCATTACTTTTCTTGTTGCTTTGCGTACAAAGGGAATAAATGCGCAAAAAAATGAAAGCGAGCGAGCTGGGAAAGCCTTCTGATGTTTTAATTTTCTCAGCATTTTAAATTTACCTATAAATTTGAACTTTGTACGCGCGCGTTTTGAATTTGATATTACATGGCTAAATATTTGTATTCTCAAAACCTTGAACTTCTGATTATTACATTCTTGTTTTTTTTGCATAAAAAAGCGAATAAAAGTCCAAAAAATTAAAGCGAGCGTACGTGTGAAGCCTTTTGTTAGGTGCCATTGTTGTTGCCGTCTTCATTTGTGATTGCTTGAGCTCCAAATTAAATTTCAGACTTTTTCAGTAAGCGATTTGTTTTTCATTTAGCGGTATCCCACAAAAAACATGCACGTAAAAAAAACCTAACAGAAAACACTTAAATATGCTCTAAATCCGATGTCAAACTTGCGTGTGATCTTCTTTGCGGTCGTTTTTTGCCTTCACGAGTTTGCGTGAAGAGCCTAAATAGCGGCCGAAAAAAAGACTCCAAGTTTTATACGAGTTGCTGATAATCAGAATTTCAATTTGCACATGTATTTATGGATTCCATTGTTATTGCAAAACAAACCGCTTATCTGAAGGCCTTTTGGTTACTGTGAACTTTCAGTCCCAAGCCTTAACATGTTATTCTCTTTACTAACTGCTGCAGATTTTCTTTACCATCAGTTCTGAGAATTTGCCAGTTAATCAAGACAAAGCCTCCCCACTCATCATAATTACGTTTATTTTCAACACCCTTCTGCTCGGTAATGTACTTTAAGAAATAAAGAGGAATAACATGCTTATCACTCTGGAATTGAAAACGATGAGTGCAAGTTTTCAAAATCTCCCCACTTTACCTCCTCAGAAGTACACTAAATTTTCCACGCCTGGTTTTATTCAGAGCTTGTCAAACGTACTTTAAAACACTGCAGCAGAAATTTTGTTGTTGTTTTTGCTGTGTACTTCTTATTTCACTTTGCAAGCATTAGACTGATTATCTTGGCAAAATCAATTCAACGAATGTAAGAATGAGAGCCACAAGATTCACACTCAAAGCAATTGCTGTTGTTTTCCACAGAGGTTTGAAGACTAGGCACGCAATCCAAATTCGCAACAAATTAAAGTAATATTCCAGTTCACCCATGCCAAATGGTATTTTCTTGTGATGAAAACTGTGTAGCCTAAATTTTCCTTGAACGTGGAATGAAAATGGAATTGAATTTAAGAATTTAGACATTTTATTCACTTTAACTGAAAAATCACCTTCAAGAATAGGAAGGTAAGTTGTTGCAGTAATGAATGTCAGTCAGATATTCAAGCTCCAAAATAAAACAACAGATTAATTTGCCAATTTGCCACGTCTGCCGTTTTACCTAAGAAATGCTTCTCTTCTCCCACACCCCCTTCTCCTCATCAACGATGAACGATGTCTTAGGTCGGCTGATGATTTTATTGGTTGTATAAATATTGTACACAATGAAATAATTAACAGTCAACAAGAAGCATTTCACTGCACATCATCAATGTGAAGTACATTGGGTCATTCCTAGGACGTATTTCCATGCTGAGAATTTGTTGGATAAAGCAAGAGGAGATTTGAAATGCACTCATCTAGTTCTCAGCAGACGAATATACGAGTCAGCACAGATATGCAATCTACCAACTATACCATTAAAAAACACATCCAAAATACTGCCGCCCTAGTCATCCCAGTTACTTCAGTCATCCCAGTCACCCCAGTCATCCTAGTCACCCCAGTCATCCTAGTCATCCCAGTCATCGTGGTCATCCCAGTCTCTCTACTCACCCTAGTCATCCCAGTCATATCAGTCACACTAGTCTCCCCAGTCACCCTAGTCATCCCAGTCACCCTAGTAACCCTAGTCATCCTAGTCACCCCAGGCACTGCAGTCATCCCAGTCACCCCAGTCATCCTAGTCATCCCAGTCATCGTAGTCCTCCAAGTCTCTCTACTCACCCTAGTAATCCCAGTCATACCAGTCACACTAGTCACCCCAGTCACCCTAGTCATCCCAGTCACCTTAGTCACCCTAGTCATCCCAGTCACCCTAGTCACCCTAGTCATCCTAGTCACCCCAGGCACCCTAGTCATCCCAGTCACCCTAGTGATCCCAGTCATCCTAGCGATCCCAGTCATCCCAGTCACCCTAGTTATCCTAGTCATCCTAGTAATCCCAACACCACGGCAAAACATCTAAGCATGCGCCAGGTTGAGCATTTCACTTTTTCAGTCACACTTTCCAGTCAGATCAAAGTCTCCCAGGTGCGGTCGACTTCATTATGTGTGAAGCTTGTGGTTCAGTTGTTTTGCTTTATGCTGCTTGTATTTTTGACTATTTTGTAGTTATTTCTTAATTTATGGATAACCAGGCGCAGATCAGTGAAACAATTAGTGGATTAGATTCAGAAAAGAGAAGTTGACAATAACTTGTGGCATTTTGGCTAATTTGAGCGTCAGGTAAACTGATTTTCTTTCACGAAAACAAAGTTTTTCAATGCCATTTTTCACTTAACTTGGCTGAAGTAAGACATAAAAAGTTATGACTGCAAGCTTGTGCATTGTAGTTCTAATTTTCGGTTCTTCAATGTCTTAAACCCACTTTGAGCTTTAGTTGGAAAACGACAACACAATTGCTTTGTAGTTTTATTTAAGCTTACCAGTGAGTTCTTGTTTTGAAATGAAGCTCTTCTGAGTTGATTGCCATAAAACATAAGTTACATTATACTATTGAGGTTGGCAGCAAGTTGACAAGTCTATTTATTTTTTCATTCTCAGAATCAGAGATCAAAAGCTGGTTTGATGGCTTTTAGAAGTCGAAATTTTCATACCATGTATTTAGCAGCTGGAAGTTTCATGTTTGCATGAGATGCAGCCGAGCAGCACAGTCTGAAATTTTTGAAGTCTTCAACCAAAGAACAACCATGGAAAAAAATTAATAAGAAATAAAATAGGCTTTTTCTTGAATGACAGTACGTTTTTAGGCATGTTGAGCTTCCCCGGCCAAGATCATTCAACTCACCAAAAGCTCCAGGTATTTGTGACTGGTTTTGAGTTTTTGTTTTCTCTGATAATAAAAAAAATAATGAACAGTCTAAACTTTCATTTTCTGTTTCTAGTGTTAATGATAATAATGACATGGTTTCTTTAATAAGTATTGTTATTCTTTTCTTAGTTATTAGCTTCTCCCAAATTAACTAATGCCAAACTAGTAGCATGCAAGAAAGCGAGTAAAAACAAATTTGTCTTGTTGAGTGCTCTCGACCTTCAAACTTCAAACAATTTTCAGCGTTGGTGCAAAAAGTTTGACACTAAAAAAATATATCAGCTATTGAATGAAGTGATTTTTTTGCCCCTTTTTTTGTCTGTTTCTGCCTTTGCTTTTAAATGTGGCGCGACAGACGTGTTATGCTTACACAATTGGTTTATTTACTAGACCGGAAATAAAAATCTGACCGGATGTTAAATTTTGTGATCATGTGCAGTGCGTAATGCCGCGGTGTTAGTAATCCCAGTCAAACTAGTCGTCCCAGTGATCCTAGTCATCCCAGTCACCCTAGTCATCCAAGTCATCTCAGTCGCCCTAGTCACTATAGCAATCACAGTCATCCCAGTCATTGTACTCATCCATGTCATCCCAGTCATCCTGGTCCCCCTACTCGCCCTAGTCACCCTCACCATCCCATTCATCTTAGTCATCCCAATCATCCTAGTCATTTCAGTCATCCAGTCATCCTAGTCACCCTAGCAATCACAGTCATCCCAGTCATCCTAGTCATCCCAGTCACCCCAGTCACCCTAGCAATCACAGTCATCCCAGTCATCCTAGTCACCCTAAAAAACACAGTCATCCCAGTTACCCTAGTTAACCTAGTCACCCTAGTAATCCCAGTTGTACTCATCCATGTCATCCTAGTCATCCTAGTCACCCCTACTCGCCCCATACCATCCCTGGGTTATTAAGTCCCAATTTAGCAATCATCCCTGGTTATTAAATCACCGAGACGGTGATTAATTTTATTATTTAGTTGTATAATTGCCTGCAGTAAAGTCAGTTATTCTGTCAGACAGGCAGTTGAATAGATCAATGTGTAATTTGAGGGTACAATATGGATTGCATATCTACACTAACAGGTACTATAATACCAACATTATAATAATTATAATAATCATTATTATTATTATTATTATAGCAGCAGAACTTGGCTATTGTTTCAAATGTGTGACACAGTTGAACAAAGTCGATAAATGCTAATCCAGGAAAAAACTTAAAACGTCCACGGTTTTTGCATTAGCTTTCTGATAATAAGTACTTCACCAACAAGTGCACGTCTCTTGGAATTTAGCAATCGATCAAACCATCACTGTTCTTAAAATCAAACAGATTTCAGTGAGTTTGAGCTGTCTTTGTATTATGATTCCCTGCAGAAAAAACTTGTGATTGCAAGCAATATTTAATGCAAAATGTATAATTCATAAATGTACAAAGTTCAACAGAAATCCTGAATGCATCCCTTGAAAACAATGACTTATTTGCCTGGTCTTGAAGTACCAATATAATTTATTCAGAAGTCAATAATAAAATATCTGTTTGACCCTGTTGATTTCTTTTATACACTTTTGACGTGCCAGTCACTGAATCACCAACAGCTGTAGCTGTTCAGAACTACACTCAATTAGATGATCCTGGGTTAAATTATTATTTTCACCACAATAATGCCGACAAAGCTGTACAACTGTACTTGTTTTAATTTTGATTTGGAATTTTGCTGCTTTACTTTGCATTTTATTTTGCACATTCTTTTAGTTTTTGTTGTTATTGTTGTTTTATTAGGGAAAGTAAGACTTACAAACTTTTACTCCCAAATGTGGTGCATTTGATGGTGAAATAACTGTGAAATGAAAGAATTAGGTACAATATAACAGCTTTCCCTGGATTAGCTTAATCAGACTTCAAAATCACCTGGCCAACAATTCTGTTTATCTGGTTCACTCAAGAGCTGGATTACAAAGCAAAACATAGAGCACATACAGTTCTGAAGATAACAGAGGCTCTTTGCTCGTGAAAGTCCTTGTCCAGTCTTTCTGTGGCATCTGATCTGAAAACAAAAGTTTAAAATATTCAATGAAGTTCGTCAGTGATTATCAGAACAGACCAATTTCCCAGTACATTCAAACCTTGCTTAGTTTACAGACACCCGCTTTGTTGGAAAGCTTATTATTACAGACAGTTTACTTTGTCCCTGGGGAAAGAAAGCCCTTAAATTCTCTAAATTCAACCTCCTCAGACAACAGACAACCTGTAAATATGGACACTTTCTATGGCCCCCTTAGTGCTGATATTTTAGAGGTTTGACAGCATCACATTTTCATGAATACCAGTGAGCAACCATGTTGGAATAATAATATTTACTACATATGATTATAACATTCATAAACATCCACCCCTTGACTGTTCTAGCAAATAACACTTCTGGTATCAATTTTATAGAACTTTTGCAAATATCATTTACAAGTGTAGCGATTGTTTCAGACTGTTTCCACTGATTCCGGACCAGCAGTTTCATGGGCTTAATTTAAGTTCCAAGTCACTAATCCCACCCTTTTGTGTAACGCTTGGAACCATTGTTCGAGGATCACTTGTATACCGTCGCCATATTTTATGTATTGTCCTTCACAGTTCAGATATATCTTTACTGTCATGTGTGTGTGTTTTAAATTCCTTTAAATGAATTTCTTTAGTTTTTTCCCTGAGTACATTTCTTTGTTTTGTATTTATTATTTGGTTTGATTATGTATAACTTTCTTCTGGTTTAATTCTTGTTATCATAACACTCTGTACAAGACAACAGAAAACTGAAGCTCATTGGAATAGAGTAAAAAAGTTCATTTGTTCAGAGCGTGATAAACACAGACTCTAAAACAACGGATGCACTTGTAAATTACACTTGTGAAAGTTTTATTAAATTGACCCCTGCTTTACAGACCCCCGTCAGTCCCTAAGTTAGTCAGTCAGTTGCTTGCAGTCAGTCAGCCATTCAGTCAATTGCTCAATCAGTCATTCTGTTAGCCAGTCAGGTACCCAACTGGACAGTCAGTCAGTCAGTTGCTCAATCAGTCATTCTGTCAGCCGGTCAGGTACCCAATTGCAGAGTCAGTCAGTCAGTCAGTTGCTCAATCAGTCATTCTGTCAGCCGGTCCGGTACTCAATTGCACAGTCAGCCAATCAGTCAGTTGCTCAATCACTCAGTGTCTTTGTACTGTAAGGTGCTCATTCAGTCAGTCATTTAGTCAGTTACATAATCAGTCATTCCATCAGCCAGTCAATCAGTCAGTTACAAGTAGACAGTCAGCCAGTAATCAAGTTGCTCAGTCAGTCAAAAAGGTTAGTTGATCAGTCATTCAATCAGTCAGTTGGTCAGTAAGTCAGTCAGACAGTCACTTACCATGTTGCATGAAGTAAGTAAGTCAGTTGCTCAGCTAGTCCTGAGTCAGTCAGTGAGATGGTCAGTTACTCAGTTTGTCCGTCAGTCAGTCAGTCAGTTGGTACATGTAAGCCAGTTGCTCACGAAGTCAGTTAGTCACTAAGTTGATTTGTCAGCCTGACAGCCATGTAGCCAGTGAGTAACTCAGTTAAGTGACTGACTGACCAACAAACTGACCAAGTGACTGATTAACTGAGCAACTGAATTACTGACCGACTGACAGAGAGAGCATTATTGATTACCCTTAAAGGCAAAATTTATTTTTTCATTTGTTTCTGCAATTTATAAACCAGTCTGACTCTTCTGTTTCCTTAAGGAGGGTTATAAGGGGTTACAGGGAATTATAGAGGTTAAAGAGATTACAGGGGGTTACAGGGGATTAAAAGGGGTTATGAGGGCTCACAAGAGAATACAATAGGTTACAGGGGGTAACAGCTGGTTAAAGGGGGATACTAGTTGTTACAGGGTTTACTGGGAATTACAAGTTTGTTTTAAGGTACAGGGTATAGCATAATGAAACTTTTAAGCAAACAGTTCTGTTTATATGTTTTTTTCAAATTTTATTCAAGAGCTGGATTAAAACACAAAGCATACAGCACTTACATTACTGAAGATAACAGAGGCTTTTGGCTCATGAAGGTCCTTGTTCAGTCTTACTGTGGCATCTGATCTGGAAACAATAAAGCTCATCAGTTATTTTCAGAACAGACTAATTTCTCATTCAAGTCAAACCTTGCTTTACAGATGCCCGCTTAGTTTGGAAAGCTTATTATTACAGACAGTTTGCTTTGTCCCTGGGAAAAGAAAGCCCTTAATCGTTCTCTAAATTCAACCTGCTCAATACAGATAACTTGTTAATATGGTCCACATAGTACCCATTATTAAAAAGTTTTGACTACATCACATTTTCATGAATAACAGTGAGCAAACATCTTGGAATTACTTAGCACATATAACTAGGTATACCTATCAATAGTGTGCCAACAAGCAAATCATGCGTATTTTGCATAGGAATGGATTCATTTTTTCCAACATTTGACAGTTTCTTGGTCCCTTCCTGTTGAAAGCATTATTTTCTTGAAACTGAGGTGCTATGTAAGTATAAAGGTTCAGAGAAGGTTCAGTCCTCAGACTCCTGTGGCTTTACGAACCAGCTATATAAAAGTTTAAAGTGTCATCAGGCATACTTTTTGAAAGAATAAAACAGCTTGCAGAGGAAGTGATCGGTAAATTATATTTATATAAATATATTTATACAAAAAATGATCGTTTCTCTTACCAAAACGAAATTAGTGTCGATTCGGTTTCACTTTGTTGATAAATATTTGTGCAGTTTAATCATTTAAACCTACTCTGAAATTTCCCGAGGCTTTTTGATGAGTTATTCTCAAACTCATTAATAATTCATTAAGAAAATACAAAGGAAATTAATGTTTAATGAGTGTTTGGAAATCGGATGAAACACTGCTTAGTATTTGCATCCTTAATTTCTCCTTCAAAAATGATTTTGTTTGAGAAGAAATATCAAACATTCGACACAGTGTTTCATCACCAGATGAAACACCTCGAAGTTCGTCAAAAATACTCCGCTGCGCGTCGTATTTTCAACTCTCTTCTCGGTGTTTCATCTGGTGATGAAACACTGCATCTCATGTTTGATATATTACTTGAATTTTAGAATGATTCGCTGCGCTGCTTGAAATGTTTTCAAGGACATGCGATGTACGACACATCAGTATTTTGTTTTCACTTTATTATAAACTCGGCCAGGTTTCGAAAAAATAGCGTTGTTTTCATATCCTTTGTCGTTCACTTTAGGCTTGTAATTCTTTTTTATTCTTATTTTTCCATCTGCTGGTTAGACTTTTTCCCCAACATCAGATTTTCCAACAGAAGCGACTTTATTCTTCATATCAAGCTTTCCTTATCTCTTCGTGTAATCTAATCCTTTTTAGTGGTGAGAATTGCTTGTTTCATATGGAAAACTTTTCTTTGCTTAAACTGTTGTTTTACAAGTTTCTCTTCGTTAAAACCTTACATTAATGGCCCCCAAATTAATACAATGTATCAAGTTTTCATTTTCCTTGACTGCCGGGGCCATATTTAGGTGAATAAACAATAAAAGCGTACCACATTCAAGTTCAGTCTTCGCATGCCGCCGGGGAAAGAACGCAAGTGCGCCAAGTATAGTTTACCGCCTTTTGTTTGGCTGAAACTGTCACACCACTTGGTCTCAGGGGAATCTACATTACATGCGGTTACACTTTTTGAAGCTCGATTGAGAATTTCTCTGCCTACAGCCGAGTCTTGCGCGGCTCTATTCTGCTGCCGCCTCACCATCCGAGCATCTTCACTCGGATGGCTCGTTGGCAATTATAATAAATTATCACCCATCCCTTGACTATACTAGCAAAAGGCACTCCTGCTGCGATAACAGTACCCTCCCCTCCTTACTCAGTCAGTCACTCAGTCAGTTGAAGTTAATCAGTCTGTCAGTCACGAGTAGCCAGTCAGCTAGTCAGTACCTTTTTCAGCTCAGTCAGCCAGTCGGTTTATTGCTTGAAGTTAGTCAGACACTTGGTAAGGTCATTCTGTCAGTTCTTCTATCACTCATTCCAAAAGCCAGCCAGTTAAACAATCAGCCAGTGACTCAGTTACTCAGTAATTCAGTAAGTTAAGTTAGCCACTAACCAATTTGCCCAGTCAGTCAGTCAGTCAGTCAGTCAGTCAGTCAGTTAGACAGTTAGCCAGTTACTGAGTTACTCAGGTAATTTGGCCTGCGTAGCGAGACTGACCGGACGCTTCAGCTAGTGCTCCATGTTCTCACGTATGTGTATTTGTTGTTAGGCTAGTTAAGATCATTTCGTTTTTTCTTCATTGACAAATGGGAGACAGAGTGAAAGCGTTAAGAAGAGAAAACAATGATTTAAACAGACAACTGAATGATCTGACGAAGGAATTTCAGTCTATCAAGTCCAAGATGGCGGAACAGAAGGATTTCCACGAAGCGGCAGCTGCTGCTTTACTGAACACACAGGATGTCCAATTCCTCAGCGACAGCTACGATGCCCTTGTTAAGTCAGAATCGAGCTTGTCAAAAGCTCTGGAAAGTTTTTCTCGTACGTTGGATTTATTGACAGTTAACGTTGACAGAATTGACATAGCTATCAACGAGATGCTCTACTACAGTTACCAATTCACTAGAAGTATGACACAAGACACTGACGTCGAGAGGTAACGCCAGTCGACTAACTACCAAGGACCTGGATCTCCCGTCCACTGCTGAAATTAATCAGATTGCAATTTACAGCCACCTCATGCTGAGACTACAAGAGCTGTTACATTCAGCAAAGGCGAACCAAAACACACAACTACAAGTGGTGCTGGGCAAAAGGCACAGCAATCTTCCTATGCAAAACGGATTCTTCCATGACGATTCGTCTGCGGTCAATTGACGACTTAACTAAGTTAAGACTTTGTGAACACCCTAAAGCTGGACCGAAGGATCCTTGCAGCTAAGTTAAAACTACTATTATGTTTTATCACTGATATTACTATGAAAGGCAGGAACAAAACTACGCTGAAATCTATTAGATCTACATTGAAGGTTTTACCGTATTATAGTTGTTCTGGAAATTTGGCAAAAATAAATGGCCAGTTTAATAATTCAGTGTCGATCACATGTAAAACTAAAACGGAATTAGACAAGCTTACTAGCTTATATGACTTAGATTTGCTTTCCTTAAATACAACCTTAGATCATAATTTGAACCCCGCTGATTACTGCTCTAACAGAATAACTAGTCGATATTTCTCCCCCCATAGTTTTAAGGAGATGAAAACGAAGTTGTCAAAAGATGAGACTATCTCTGGCTTTTCTGTTTTTCATAACAACGTAGTCACCCTTAATCGTAACCTGGAAAATCTTCAAAATCAACTATTGCATGAAGTAGATTTTTATTTTAATGTCATTGGAGTTACTGAAACAAAAATCACCAATGCTAATTCACAAATGTGCACAGCACATATACCTGGCTACGTATTTGAATATGTTCCAACGCCTCTGGCGTCTGGGGGTGTAGGAATGTTTATTGATGAATCGCTTTATTATCGTATTTGAGAGAAGACCTCTAATGAAGTTTTTCAGGTATTGTGGACTGAGTTCTCCTTTGTGAATAACAAAAATGTTATTTGTGGAATCTTTTGTAGACAGCATAACTCACTGAGCTGAAATCATTCGATCATTAATTTTTTGATGAGACTATTGAAAAACTTGCGTTCTCTGGGAAACACATTGTAATCATGGGTGATTTCAACATTGACCTTCTAAAATGCGCATCATCTTCGTATAGTCACCACTTCTTGTCTTCCCTTCAAAGTTGTTTTCTCTTTCCCTCAATCGACAAACCAACACGTGTTCGCTCTACCTTCGCCACCCTAATTGACAACATCTTTATTAATAATCCTGATCACGTTGCAGCTTGTGGAAATATAATCTGTGATATAAGTGATCATTTTTCCCAATTCTGGGTTCTGAAATCTATAAGGGATAAAATTAAGATTAAAAAGTCGAAAGTGTAGGACTTTTCTAGATTGTCAAGGGACAGTTTTAACGTTGACCTCCCTAATGAGGACTGGAATGCACCTATGAAAACAATTTCAAACCGCAAAGCAAAACAACTCTCTAATCCATGGATTACTGAAGGTATAAGAATCTCCATTAAGATTTCAAGGTCCATCAGTATGGAATTCCATTGACGAAGATATCAAATTATCTTCATTGTCTTTGTTTAAAAAGAAAATGAAACAGCACTTTATCAAAGATTACTAGACATCTGTACGTTGTCTGGGTAACTTTAAAATGGAAATAATACTGTTTTGCAATGTATGAATTTTTAGTCTCTCTATATACTGGTAGTTTACTTAACTATTTGTGTGTGTTTCTCTGTTTTCTTTGTTCTTGTGTTCCTGACCTAAACATTTAAACATCTTTTCTTTTAACTGGCTGCCTGGCATTTTTAACTCTTAGGTTATTTCGGGCAGCCAGCGCCCCTATCATCGTCGGTACTATTGTTATAAATTTTTATTTCTTGCATATTATGGGGTTAAATAAAGTGTTGTTGTTGTTGTTGTTGTTGTAAAAATAAGTTATATGAGTCTGGACGGCATTACGGCCGGTCGATTCAGACGTTACTGAGGGAGTAATAACGACTTGAAGTAATCGGATGAAATTCAGGCTGGGTTTTTCCCATCATGATTCTTTTTAGGTTAGGTCTAGCTTTTTTGTAAGGTTTTAGTAGCATCTAGTTGTAGGGACGGGATTTCTTATAGATTTTTCTGGTCAGAGTTTGCCAGTTTTTGCCGAGCAGAGCTAGAGTTCAGTTTTTTCTTTTCTTATCGAAAACACCTTGACGATGGAAGGTTAAATCGCATAAATTTCAACTCGTACCCTTGATGATTGGGGCTGAAATTGCGAAAATATTGTCCTCGCGGTGGGGCTAAAGTGCAGGTCACAGGTCACAGGTCAGGTCACAGATCAGGTTACAGGTCACAGGCTACAGGTCAGGTCACAGATCAGATCACAGGTCACACACAAAAACAATAGGACACAGAACACAACTGTTCTTGATTGACATTTTATTATACAAAAATAAAACAAGCCAAGGAACCTCAATTATATTTTTTCTGTTCTGAACTTTACCAAATCCCACACATAAGAAAATATATTTATGTTTATCACGCAAGGAGGACTTGCGCTACAGCGTAACCAAAGTTGGTAACGAAATCACAAAGGTACGCAAAATCACGTGATTTGTTAGAAAAAACGAATCTCAAAACGAAGGGATGTTGCGTTAAGAATATCATGACGTGTTTGTGGATGTTTTGGAAAAGCATTTGACGGGAAAACGGAAGAAAAGCTTAAGGACAATCTAAAACGTGTTTGACCACTGAAATACGGCAACTTATTTCAGACTTTCCTCGTCCTAAACTCTTCTTGCCACTAGATCGGTCTTCCATCTCTTTTGAAGTTGGCGGCCTGCTGCTCTGCCTTTGTACCAGTCACAAAATACTGCTGTGTTAAAGTGTAGTGGGCTAAGAACTTCAGACACTGCTATTTGGGCCTCTCAAATAGTTGCTGGACCATATTTCTCGGCTCTCCTCCCAAGAGCTTGCCATTTTCTCACGTTCTATTGCACAACAGCTTGAAAAACTCTGTTGGATTTGCCTCGTGGGGCTTAGGTGGGAGCATTCCACCATTACAACTTGAATCTTTGACTCTGTAAACTGCTGATGTATGAAAGGAATACAGCGCTGCATTTCAATGACTCGCTCCAAGTTATCTTGGCTGCACGGTTTATTTGGAGATGACATTCTAATAACACGACAACCCTTCGTTTTCAGAGAAAAACGTGATTTGTTTTTCGTACAAATCACATGATTTTGCACACCTTTGTGATTTCGTTACGAAGTTCGGATATGCCGTATGATCAGCATGAAAATATTATTCCATGTGAGGAATTTAATATTGTTTAAAGGACAAACATATCATCAAGGTTCCTTGGCTTATTTTATTCTTGTATAGTAAAATGTTAGTCCAGAACAGTTTTGTCCAGTGTCCTATTTTTTTTTGTGTGTGACCTGTGGCCTGTGACCTGTGGCCTGTAACCTGACCTGTGGCCTGTGGCCTGTAACCTGTGACCTGATCTCTGACCTGTTACCTGCACTTTAGCCCCGCCGCTCATTATACCTCGGAATCGTGGATAACCGTTGGAACTTTTTTAAGTTTGAGACCTTGGAAACACATTGCAATTTATGTTTTAACCGGATCAAGAGCTTACTTGGAATATTAACTTTCATCTCAGATTAAAACTTTGGAACTTTATTAACTATATCTTTCCGATTTCCTTTATTTTGCCAAATTCAGATAGAACTCAATGATGCTTCCATAGACCAATGCATCCCACGGGAACGACTTTAGGCCTCTTGTTATCTGTACAATCCAAAATACATGTAAAAGGAATCTTGTGTAAATAAATGTTTTAAATACGCGACGGTGTGTAAACAAAGTCTCATGGCGCTTCTCGTTGCTTTCGAATTTTACTCGCCGATGTTTTTTCGATTGCCTGTTTGTCCTGGAGTAGTCAATCGATCAAAATCGTTGTCCATAAAAATCGATAGCAATCAAGGGATTTTTATCGATTGATAACGGAAATCGGTGAAAATAGATAAACTAAATTGCTGTGTCAAATCGATATTATGGATTTTTCTGACATTATTGTTTTTTTGGCATAAGTTAAATAGTACAGCTGTGAAAACACATCCACGAGTAACAACTGATCAACAAACATAAAAATAAGAAATGTGGAAACTATTATTTACAGACACAAGATTCTCTCTAAAACCGTGAAACTTTTGTACATAATAACAGAAACGGTTAGGTTTATTTACATTCACAGTTGTCGTAAGCAAGTACCACGAGAAATACAACCTGACCTTAGGTAAAACATTTCCCAGCCTAAATTGCAGACATCCTCTAGAGGCAAAGGGATACCCGAAATTCAGGCTAAAAGATTTCTCTGGATACCTTTTCACCGTTTTCCGGCATTATCAATCGATAAAATGACTTGATCGCTAACGATTTTTTTATCGATTTCGATTTTTACCTATTGGCGCTACTCCGGGAGGTAACTACACGCGGAACTGAGGTTATTTTGAAAGGGCGACAGATCTAAATCGTGAAAACTGGGAAAAATAAAAAACCTGGCCAATATCGGCCATCCCAGGAAGAAAAAGAAAAAAGAGAAAAGAAAAGATAAGTTTTTCTTAAACTTTTTTTCAAAAGTGATAATAAATTGTTGATCCTTAGACTCTCAATTGCAACTCAATTGTCAACAAATTCATTGTTTGCATGAAATCAGTTTTCATTTTCGGATGTACAGAAGAACAGATGCATCTTCCGATACAAACTTTGTAATTTGACCTCTTGAATAGAATTGCTGTTTTCGCGATATGCAATAGCATCTTCCTTTGATATTTCCCTTTTCCTTTGTTTTTTAAAAGACGTGATTGCGTACATAAAGTTTCGAAAACTTCAGAAACGTCCAGGAGCTTTGAAAACAATATTTTATCTCGTGCAATACAATCCGCTTTTGAAATTAACATCGCGCAAGTTTTCATCACAGCAGTTGCACTCACGTGCTAGGCAACAGAAAAAGTTCACGCGTATCATGTTCCATCGCGGAAGAAACAAGAGAGACTCTCAAAGGCCTCTAACTTTAAAGAACGCGCTAAATTTCCTAGTAGAATTTAAACCATTGTTTCACGAAAGGTTTAAAGGATTACGAAAGCAATTTCAGAGCAAAAGATTAGTCATGTTACGGACAGACGTGTATGTTACAACTGATCTTTATCAAGCCAAGCAACAGGATAAGCCCAGAATCGTTTGACGTTACAAAATGCACATGCTGTTGCTGGTAAACGCGGATGGGTGTGGGGGGTGGGGGAGAACTCCTATATGAAAGGGGCGGGGATGCTCGTCGTCTCGCTTAGGGGTGCACATTTCGGATTTTGGTGACACTTAGGGTGTTCTGAGCAAAACGTCATTATATTAAGCCGTAAAGGTCTCTTTTAGGGTTGCACGCCAAGATATATGTTTAATAGTCAGTTCGTATTATTTACTCAATTCATGTAATCAAAGTTTTTTATAACATCAATAACTAAACAACATTGTAGCAAAATGGTCTCTTTCAGGGGTCAAAAAAAGGTTGGCCAACGCCCAGGTTTTTTTAGGGGTTTTTCAAAATTTCCGACGAGCATCCGCGCCCCTTTCATATGTGAGTCCCCCGGGTAAAAAAAATACATATTGCGTGACATTGCGTTACATCTCTTGCAGCGTGACACGTCACAAAAAATAGCAAAAACCCTGTCAGGGAGGCAGCTCTGGTGGCCATTTTTTCCCATTTAACCTCTGGGACGGAGGTAACCGTTTAACCTCTGGTGCCGAGGTTCCCATTTAACCTCTGGGACCGAGTTAATAGTTCGAGCACCTCCCTGCACTTGCTGGGCCGGAGTTTGGTAACCGTCAGCAAGCTCGACAGTCCCCCCCGGTAAGTCGGATCCGCACGGATTAGTCAAGCAGGCTTCAGAGAGTTGGCCATCTCTCACCGCCCTATAACCCCACCGGAAATAATCAACCTAACTTTGCCTTAGAAAACCGACCTATATATTTAGATCGAAAACTCATTTCGCTCACTTATGGTACACTTCTTCACAGACGCATGCGTTTTTGGCCCCCCAAAAATTGTTTGGACTTTTCGTTGATTCATACACAACATCCCCATTCACACAGATTATCATTGCCAAGGCAGCAGAATAGAGCTGCGCACGACTGGGTTGATAGGCAGAAAAATTCTCGATCGAGTTGAAAAAAGTGTAACCCGTAACCTCATGTAATGTAGATTCCCCTGAGACCAAGTGGTCAGTTGTCAACCAATCAAAGGGCAGTACCTGGCGCACGGGCTCAAGTTGAATGTGGTAGGCTTTTTAAAATACAAAATTTCACACAATTCCCGCCGTCGCGACTTCCTGTGTTTATTTACTTAAATTTATTCGTCAAACCTGGCCACTGCAGTCAAGAAACATGGGCACTTGATATATTGTATTAATTTTAGGGGCCATAATGCTAAGATTTGAAGAGAAGTTTGTAAAACAGCGAAAGAGTTGTATGTGCAACAAACAATATTTACAATATTCTCACCACTAGAAAGGATCATATTACACTGGGAGATAAGGAAAGCTTGACACGAAGAATACAGTCGCTTCTGTTGGAAAATCTAGTGTTGGGGAGAAAATCTAACCAGCAAACAAAAAAATGAGAAAAAACAAACGAATTACAAGCCTAAAACGAACGACAAAGGAAAAGAAAACAACGCCATTTTTTTCGAAACCTGGCCGAGTTCAGTATAAAAAAATGAACTAAAATACCGACGTGCCGTACATCGCATGTCCTTGGAAACATTTCAGATAGCGCAGCGAATCATTTTAAGTTTTAATCGGGTAACAAAAAGCCTCGGGAAATTTGAAAGGAGGTTTAAATGATTAAACTGTGCAAATATTTATCTGCAATGTGAAACCGAACCGACAGTAGATTTGTAGCTGGACTTAATAATATTCCCGATCGCTTCCTCTGCAAAGCTGCTTTTATTCTTTCAACACACTTCACACTTTTACACAGCAGGTTTGTAAAGCTACCAGACTGAATGTGAGAACTGACTCTTCTCCGGAACCTCATAAAGTGTTACATGCATAAAACCTTTTCAAGAAAATAATCCTTGCAAAAGGAAGGGACCAAGAAACGATCAAATGGGGGAAAAAGGAATTTTATTCGTAAGCAAAATACGCATGATTTGCTCGTTGGCACTCTATCGATAGGTATACCTAGTTTGTAAAAGTTGTTTTTCTTCAAAATCTCGGCTAGCCCTGCTTTCCACAAACTCCCGTTACGAAAACAGTAGGATGACTGGTATTACTAGTATGACTGGGATAACTAGAATGACTAGGATTACTGGGATGACGGACATGAATTGGACGAATAGGGTGACTGGGACAACTGGGATGAGTACTAAGGATGACTTAGATGACTGGTATGAATAGACCCATTGGTAATATTATATTAAAATTCACACTTGGCTCCGAGGCTTGGGGAATAAAACAAAAGAAATCATCTGGAGGCCCAGCAATGAATAATACATTTCTTTTGTTTTATTCCCCCAAGCCTCGGAGCCAAGTATGAATTTTAACATAGCGAACATGGTCTACTGGATGGCTAGGATGACTGTGAGAAATGGGATTACTGGGATGACAAGGATGACTTAGATGACTGGGATGACCAGAATGACTGGTATGAATTGGATGGCTAGGATGACTGTGATGAATGGGATTACTGTGGTGACAAGGATGACTGAGATATAGTCGACGAAGTTGAGCACAATTATGCAAATGTAGAGCGCTTTTGTTAGTTTAAAACAATTTGTTAAACAAGAAAGTAGCTTGTTGGTGTAATAAATGACAACCAATTTATGATTTTTACAACTTTCTGATTATGTCATTTCATATACAGTTTGAAAGTGCTTTGAAAACAATTTTTAGTATCGTGCAATACAATCCACTCGCGTAATTTTTCATCACAATAGCTGCAGTCACGTGCTAGGCAACAACTAGTTCACGTGTATAACAAGGAATTACAAGGGGTTATGAGGGGTTCCAGGGAATTAGAGGGGGTTTAAAAGGGGTTATGAGGGGTTATGAAGGGTTCCAGGGGGTCACAAGAGAATACAGGAGGTTACAGGGAGTTACAGCTGGTTAAAGGGGGCTACTAGTGGTTATAGGGTTACTGTTATTTTGAAATTATTCTCTGAAATTTTGGATTTTATTTACAAAACGTTCTCAATTTTTCTGTTTTTTTGAAAAAAGTAAGATTGATAAAATTCCTAGCTCCCAACTGTGGTAAACTAGATAGTGAAATAACTGTCAAATGAAACAAATTAAGGTACGTGGTATAGCTTAATGAAACTTTTAGTTCTGTCTATATGTTTTTTTATTATTTAAGTGCTGGATTAAAACACAAACCATACAGCACTTACAGTACTGAAGATAACAGAGGCTCTTGACTCATGAAGGTCCTTGTTCAGTCTTTCTGTGGCATCTGATCTGGAAACAATGAAGCTCATCAGTTATTTTCAGAATAGTCTAATTTCCCATTCAAGTCAAACCTTGCTTTACAGACGCCTGCTTAGTTTGGAAAGCTTATTATTACAGACAGTTTGCTTTGTCCCTAGGGAAAGAAAGCCCTTAATTTCTCTCTAAATTCAACCTGCTCAATACAGACAACTTGTTAATATGGTCCACATAGTACCCATTATTAACAAGGTTTGACTACATCACATTTTCATGAATACCAGTGAGCAAACATGTTGGAATAATTTACCACATATAATTATAATAAATTATAACCAACCCCTTGACTGTACTAGCAAAAGGCACTCCTCCTTTGATAACAGTACCCCCCCTCCATGCCTTACCCAGCCAGTCACTCAGTCAGTTGATCTGTCAGTCAGTTAGTCAGACTGTCTGTCAGGAGTAGCCAGTCAGCTAGTCAGCAACTTTTTCAGCTCGGTCAGCTAGTCAGTTGCTTGAAGTTAGTCAGACACTTGGTAAGGAGTTTAATCAGTCAGTCATTCCCTCAGTTATTCAGTCATTCTGTCCGTCAGTCAGTCAGTCAGTCATCAAACAATCAGCCAGTGACTCAGTTACTCAGTCATTCAACAAGTCAAAAAGTTAGCCAGTAACTAATTTGCTCAGTCAGTCAGTCAGTCAGTTAGACAGTTAGCCAGTTGCTGAGTTGCTCAGTTATTATGTCAGCTGATTACTTAGTAAGTAAATTAGTCAGTTTGTCAGTAAATCATTTGGTCAGTTTGTTTTCAGACAGTTACTTAGCTACAATCAGCGACAAAATGAGTTGAGACACTTTGCCCTAAACTGGGCTTTTTTACCTTTTACTGACTTCAAAAGGAGGAAATAAATTTTCCTCCGGGCCCATCCCCTCCATGTAACGTTGTGCCGATGTTCAAGCTACCTATAGACAACAAAAAACACCCAAACTTTGAATAGAGAGGACAGGGAAGGGGTGCGGATTCTTTTGTTCTCTGAAGTTACCCCATTTGAGTACAATGTCTCAACAATTTTGTCGCCAATTGTAGTTTCTTAGTTAGTAAGGCAGTTGTATGGTTAGCCCTGAGTCACTCAGCTAGAAGGTCAGTTTCTCAGTTTGTGATTTTGTAAGTCAGTCAGTTAGTTCATACAGGTAAGTCAGTTGCTCAATCAGTCAGTCACTCACTCAGTTTCTATGTCAGACAGTCAATTAGCTAGTTTCTCAGTTGGTCCTAAGTCAGTCAGTCAGAAGGTCAGTTGCAAAGTTTGTCAGTTTGTAAGTCAGTAAGTTAGTTCGTACATTTAAGTCAGTTGCTCACTCAGTCAGTCAGCTGCTCCGTTTGTATGTCAGACAGTCAATTAGCTAGTTTCTCAGTTAGCCCTAAGTCAGTCAGTCAGAAGATCAGTTGCACAGTTTGTCAGTTTGTAAGTCAGTCAGTTAGTTGGTACACATAACTCAGTTGCTCAATCAGTCACTTAGTAACTGTTACTTAGTTGATTTGTTAGTCTGTCAGTCGGCAGGTAGCTATAGCCACTCAGTTAGTCAGTATGTTGCTTGGTAAGTCAGACAGCCAGTCCGTTAACTAGTCAGTAGGTGCATAAATCAATCAGTTACTCAACAAGTCAATGTTAACAAGTCAGTCAGTCAGCAGGTCACTCAGTCAATAAGCCAATCTATCAGAAAGCTACTCAAATTGACAGCTACTCAATCTGCAAGAAACCCATCCAGTCAGTCAGTAAAGCAAGTCAGCTAACATGCAGTCAATCAGTTTTCCAGTTTGTTAGTCAACTGTGAGTCACTCATTCAGTAAGTAAGTCAGTCAACAACTGGCAAGTCAGCCATGAGTCAGTCTAAGTTTGTGTTAATTTATAAATTCTATTTCCCTTTTGCTGTTTGAAACTCGGTTAGTTTAAGGTTCAAAAATGTCTAAGTAGAAGAATAAGAGCGATTTTAAAGTCAAGGGCATGGCAGACCTGCAGGAACGAGGACTTCAGTGCTTGTAGTGGAAATTCCTGCCTCAGCAGCTGAAATGGTTTTAACATTGGAACTAAACTTCGAAAGAGATAAAACTGGCGATGTAGGTAAATTTCATAATACATACATAATTTAAATTCAAAGTTCACGACCACACACTATTAATTTCCAATCCATTTTCGCCATAAAGACGGTTTGGCCATGGGTTGTTTGATATTATATTTTCAACTGTTTTTTATGGCAAACAGGGACTCAACACTTTTGATGACTATTTACTAAATGCTAAGTTGAATCAAGAGGCCATTCACATATATGTACCACAAAAGTGCAGGCTTCTGTGAACAGGTACTGGCTTTGTATTTAAATGTATAGAGACAAACAGAGGCAGTATACTTCAGGCAAGATAAGCATAAGCTTATATTAAAGTGTATAAAAGGCGGTCAAGGTGAAAATGTAAGCACATTGCAGTATCATGAATTATACCCGGTAAGTGTGTCTGCATCATTAGTTTCATTTTTTCCAAGTTTAGATCCACTGGGCAAAACCATTCTCTCAACTGCAGAGGAGATTTCCATGCACTTGTTGAAACTCCATATTCCGGAATACTTCCGGCAACTATTCTTTCTGTGTTACCATACTCAAGCCGGTCAAAGTCAATCCTGATCTTCTGCTTTGACATTTTGAACCTTAAACTATTCGATTTTCAAACAGCGAAAGGTTAATGCAAATTCTAATAGCGACTTGTAGCTTGTACAAGTACAGTATGTGGGAGAGAACAGATGTCTGAACTTTCTGCGTTTATTTACAACAACGGTAATCAAAAGCCACGTGAAACTACATGTGAAATCTAACGCTCAGAAGGCGAATTAGTCAGTTAGCCATTCATAGTCAGTTGGTCAATTACCTAAGGATCACTCATTTAAAAAAACAGTCAATCAGTCAATAAATCAGTCCACACAAATCACATCATACAGATTGCAGAACTATAATAAATGACTAAAACAAGAACTTCGCATTATTATACCAACATTTTAGCACAGCTCGTTCGAAGCAGATCGCATATGAATTGACATTTGTCATCAAAAACTTTAGTTTTAAGATTTCATTTTAACCGTGCGCATGTGATTCTTTCAACCTATTAAGCAAGAAAGAAAAAACCCAAAGTGCTTAATGCCATCAGTCAATAATTCAAAATAATTTCTAAATGAGTTCAAAAATGAACAATTTTTTAAGTCCCATTTACACATGCACTACTTGTTCAAGGAAAGACCTGTACACTTTAACCTCAAACTGCTCTAGAGCATTTAGCTGTCATTCATTAAAAGATCGAAACAAACATTCATTTGACTTCAATAAATGCATTTTAAAATATTTTTAAACTGTTTTATATTCTTCCTTTGAGTTTTGTTGAATCTCTGTCTTCTCAGTAGTAAACAAGAAACAGCTGCCAAATATAAACATCCTGAAGAAGTCAAGTCACTCAAGTAGTGTTTTTCTTTCACTTATCAATTATATTTAGACATGTATCTCTAATTTTACAGTGACATTAAATTTGAAACAGTTTTGAATTTGTGTGAAATTAGGCCAGGTATAGCCACCAAAAGCTGATGAAACTGTACGTCAATCTTGCTTCAAATAAGCTGCATGAGTTCAGTTTATCTGATTCACTCAATAGCTGGATTACAAAGCAATCTATATAGTACTTACAGTACTGAAGATACGTTCAAAATCCTAGCTGCTGAAGTCTTGACACATCTGCTGGACACATCTGATCTGAAGTGAAAAATCAGTCACTTTCATCATCAATTGCAGTAATCTTGATTCACATCATGAAGTCACTACAGCAAGGAAACCAAAAGAGTGAACTCCTTTAATTAATTTACATTATTTCATGCAGAAATTAACCAATCAGAAGTCAAGAACAGTTTCCAGCTGGCTTCTGATTGGATTAAATCTGCACAAAAGAATGTGAATAAATCAAAAGCAGTCACACTTTTAGGCTCCTTGCTGTAAAATGCATGCATTTTCTTAGCATGGATCTCAGTACATCAGCCAGCCAGTCAGTCTATTAGCAACACATTCAGTCAGTCCGCCGGTCAATAATTGAACTATGGAAGTGTCCTTAAGGTGCCTTTGACTCAAATATTAAACACAAAGACCCCCAAAAATAAGTGGTACCGTATAATTCCAAAAATAAGCCCCTCCATGTTACTATAAGACCCACCAAATATAACCTCCCAAAATTATATTGTAATGCAAAAGCCCTTCGTTAAATCCCCCCTCCAAAGAAAAGCCCCCGGGGGCTTGTAATTGGTAATTGCCTTCAAATAACAAATAAATTTTTGTATTTTCCAAAGCACTATTATTGTGCTGAATGATTGCAGTTAGAATGTGTCACAGTTTATTGTTGTTTGCCTAGTTCCTCT
The DNA here is from genome assembly GCF_958299795.1 of Porites lutea. Lineage (NCBI taxonomy): Eukaryota > Metazoa > Cnidaria > Anthozoa > Scleractinia > Poritidae > Porites > Porites lutea. The sequence continues at coordinate 34,842,751 of NC_133206.1, forward strand.
TCACTCTTGGCTTTGATTTCCTTGGTGCATACAGACATAGTATAGACAAAGTACTTCTTTAGCTGCATTTCGGAAATATCTACATCCTCACAGAGAGTTTCAGTCAAAACTTTCTGCAAATTACTGACATAAATTTGTTTCCAACTATGAGCTAGCCCAATTGCTTTTGAGACGCAAATTTCCCTCTATGTATAAGCCTAACTGACACTGAAATGCAAACTTCCCTCCATATATAAGCCCCTCAAAAAGGGCCTTTGAAAAAGATAAGCCTGGGGGCTTATTTTCAGAATTTTATGGTATTTTGGATATAACTTTAGTTTAAGATTAGTACTTTGGAGGATCTTTCAAAGTAGGCAGTACTTTCATATACTAAAAGACAACAATATTATGACCCTTTAACACTTTCTTTTCACTTGAACTTAGGGGAGGGGTAGGTGGGCAGTTTCCGCAAAATGTAGAATAATCCCTTTGAAATGTACCATAATCCCAGAAATGCTGTTCATTTGCAAAGTCATGGAAAAAAGAACCCTTAGACTCCAAAACTATGAAATCGAGGAAACAAAGGTCCCAGACATCTGAAATTGATAAAAACTCTAAAAAATACAAATACTGTAACCCCCCCCTGCACACTTATAAGCCCCCCAGTTATATACCTATCTACCTGTAAACAAAAAATACATCAGAGTATAAGCCCACCCCCAGATATAAATCCACCTCCAAATGTATTGAAATTCAGTAATCTATTTATAAAAATGACATTTTGAGGTTTAATTAAAAAAACAATCAATGCAAAACATATTTTGATCTGCACTGCGGTAGGTAGGTAAAATTGCTTGAAGGGCTTTTTTCCTTTCTATCCAGATAAGCTCCCCACCCCCTCATTAAAAAACCCACCTTTTTGAAATTCATATTGACTTATTAAAATGACATTTCGAGGCTTTAAAAAAGACATTAAATATAAAACATATTTGGATCAGCACTGCTAAGCTTAATAATCCCTTGGAGGCCTTTTTTCCAGTCCAGTTATAAGTCCCCTTAGATAAAACCCTCCAACCAGCCCCCCCCCCCCCCCTCCTCCCTCCCCATGCTACCCTTAGAGAGAGGGGGAAAATGAATGATGCAGATCTCCCTTCTAGTTCGTATCATCAACTTCATCTCACAAAATCTCAAAATTTCACCCAACCACCCCCCACCCCCAAGGCAAAGCCACTAAGCATACGCCACTTCTACATTTCCCTTATTTCACCTCATTTGCCCCCCAAAATTTTGCAAAACCATTTTTTTTTTTCATTTATTCCAGGTATTACAGCCGTCCCAAGAGAAATTTAAAACAATGGTTGTGCACAATTTTGGAGGGCAAATAAGGTCCATTGTGGGAAATGTGGAAGTGACGATTTGCTACATTGCACCTTTGATAAACCTTTGATAAGACTTTAATAAAGGCCGATTGCAAATAAAACCTTCATACGCTGTCGGACACGCACCGATTTGCCCTTGAAAATCAACACGTTGAAAACTCTCCGACTGGGAAGATTGAAGTATTGAAAGACTTGTGCATAAGCCTATGAGCTTCGAGAATGAGGGTCAAGATCTTACCAAATGCAAAGTAAACCATTACCACAAGCACTTCTAAAACTGTTTAAAAAGATAAATAATATTGTTATTTCTGTCTGATCTATCTATAATCGCTACTAACCTTGCAAAGTAGATGAAATACGGGAGAAAAACAACCATGCCTTCTGCGCGCCATCTTTGAATGAGTATTAGTTCCCAGTGTCCCAAAACGTCAACAATGCGCGGCCTCCTTTCTCTGCGGAAAAATAGGGGCCCGTTGGGTGCATGTACTGCTAAAAAAAATAGATTTTCTAACTTTTTAGCGGCTCAAATTTGAAGAAAGAATGCCATTAATAAATGGGGATAAACTTTTAGCGGGGTCGGTTTGACACAAACTACTGAAATACATGGACTAGAATAACAGAAAAGGCAAGAAATAATGAGCGCTTGTTCGCTCTGATGCTTTTTCTTTCTTTCTTTTTTGTTTGTTTGTTTGTTTGTTTTTTTTTTCTGGATGTAATTAGAATTTCGAATTTGCGGCGTCAATTACGGTAAACAGACATGCTCCACTGCATGGAGCTCTTGATTTAAGATTAGTTCAAGATCATTAACGTTTTTACGTGAACAATAGTGTACACTGTCATCAGCAAATAAGTGAAAACTAAGAAGTATACAAATTGTTCTCTATTGGACAGATACGATTAAAACCAGTCATAGGCTTTACCTCTCACTCCGTAATGATTCAGTTTTGATAAAAGAATGGAATGAGGTAGTCTGCTACACAACCGTTTTAGCGTCGTCACGCAACGTTCATCCTCTCTTCTTTGTGGGGAGGAGCGTTGCGTGACGACACTAAAAATGGCTGTGTAGCAGACTATTATGGAGGCGACTATTATTTGAAAGACGGACGGGAAAAATAGTTGTTTTCACAAGACATTATAATATTCTGTATTAAACTTACAAAATCTTAAAACAGGAACGGACAGCAGTGCTTATTCAGGTGCATAGCTTATAAACTCATATGTCCAAAATGCGGCGCTTATTCGAAGGAGTAGCTTAATTGGAGTGCTTCTTTGAGTAAATACGACATTTTAATTTTGGTCGGGTGAGATTGTAGTTTTCCATGTTGCAATTATAATTTACTTTGAATGTCATTCGCCTACGCTTTTTGCTAGCCTACCCTCAGTGCAGGGGTATACCGTATTTCCTGGAATAAGTGCCCAGGCGCTTAATCGAGGGGAGCGCTTATTACGCTTTCCTTTAAACAAACTAGCAAATGATCTAGTCGTTCCTTAGAATTTACGGCGTTTACCAAGAGCGCGGCTATAGGTAAAACATTAAAAGAAGAGACAACGTCTTTCTTTGATATTATGGCCTTGGGTGTTGGCGCTTATTTTGGGGAGGGCGCTTATTTGAAGAAATACGGGATTCCGAAACCCGAGTGGAAAATATATCAACAAAAAGTGTTTCTTAATGATCTATTTACCAAACAAGACTTTTTAGGCTATAAAAAATATCGAGTTTTTAATGGTCGTGAATAGGTATTTTTCAGAGAGGTTTACCCACGATTTTCTCCAAAAATGCTACATTTATAGATTCTTTTATTTTTCGGCAAAATAGGTCAAGAAAAAGTGTTTGAAAACATTTTATATAGAAAGTAAGACGTTTTAGACTTAAAAAACATTTATTTTTGAATGGTCGAGAAATGGGTATTTTCGAAAGGGTTTAACCTATCATATTGGTCAAAAATTACAAATTTTTAATTTACTGCTTTTTCGGCAAAATAGGTGTAAAAAAGAGAAAAACAGAGGAGAGGAAAGAAGGAAGTACGTCTGAGATAGTTAAATTGATATATGAATACAAACCATTAATACAAGAAGAGCACACAATAGCCAAGACAACTAATAGACGTGATATATAAAACTATAGAAACGGTGGCAGTATTTAACAAAAGGCAAATTTACAGGTAATTTGGGAAACGACACAAATCTACTCTTAGGGCCTGTTTACATGGAGGTGGGGAGCCCAGATAGGTGAGGTAACATGTGGCGGGTCACCCCACCTATGATGTAAACGTGATCAAAATAAAATGGGAGATTTTATGGACAGGGGGGTTACCTCACCTACCTGGGGTCCCCCACCTCCATGTAAACAGGTCCTTATTCTCATTAACCACCTTTGTCTTCCTTTTTTCGTAGGTTGACTTTTTGTTTGTTAGTACACTGTAGTTCTACACTGAAACTTTTAGCAACTTATATGCACTTCAAATTTAAAGCAGCGTGTTACAGTCACTCATTGATAAGTTCACTTTTGTGATTATAGTAAATCAACGTATTCAGAGCTTTTGAGCTACATGCTGATCAAACCGGTTTTTTGGTCTGTTCACCCAATATTTTCTTAATGGTTTTCCACTCTACGTCGTACGTAATATCATTTGATTGGTTATACCTTTGAATTTATCTCCTCAGTTCGATACATAATACATGTTTACGAATACATTAAGGAATGGCGTTAAAAGCCCCAGTGTTCGTTTCATGCTGTCTCGGTCTCGGCTTGGTTCTTCCTCTCTTCAGTTTTCGGGAGGAGATTAGTATTTTGAATGGAAAAATATCAAAATTCCTGCCATATTCGATGGCTTGCAGGACAGTGTTGTTATTGTTGCCAATCTTGAAGAAGATCAGCACGATAATAAGCCAGCGGAGGCTATGGCTGACGATTGCAACGACCCTCGACCAAACTTGAAAGGAAAACTCTCGTTGATTGTTCAACTATACATCGCATGGCTCCAATGAAAGACACCATTGGAAAACGAGGTGATAAGGCCCCTTATGAGACCAGGCGCAGAAGTGTTCTGGTTGGTTAGGTTTTCTATTCTTGCCAAAAGAAATTAAAGTATGTTCGCTATTAGTCATCAACTCGTGTCTTGTTTTATTTAAAGTCAAAAACACGTATTAGGAAATCGTTTCTGCCTTGAGAGATAGGGGTGATAAAGTGGTAATTGCGCTCTAATCTTTCACCTTACAAACCTTAAAAATATAATCATCAAGGTTGTCTGGTGTCAACGTGGCATTTTTATTACTATTTAGTTTCGTACCGCACGGCATGTACGGCACTCCTCAGATAAAATTGCCAACAAAAAGTTCGTTACAAACATACGCTAGGACTACAAACGCGCGCGCGGAATTTGAATAAAAACTATTGCGTGCGAACGGAAGATGTAAAGCTGCTAAGAAGGAATTTACGCGCGTGCCTGCAGGAAGTTACAAGTTCATTTCATAATCTATAAACTCGCATCACGTTTCATGTAACCCACAACAGTTCTCTGAACGTAATATGCTGCAATCGCCAAATTTCTCGATCAGGGTTGAAATTAGTGCGACACTGATTTGCATTTAAATAAGACTAGCATTTCTTGGGAGGCTCATTTATTTCTCAGGAAGTAAATATGTCATAATATATTTCCTTGCTACTTCCCCTACTTATGCTACCCAGCAATTAAAAAACAACAACAACAAGATCATAGGAATAGATCCTTCGGTATTTTCTTTCACTTGCAAACGCGACCTCTTCCCTGCTTACTGTTTTTATTTTGTCGCAAAAGTGTTCTACATGTTCGTAGTAAACGCATCCGTTGCTATAAATACGAAACTAATCGATGAGTTGTAGGGCCTTGCATGTGATGTTTAGAGAAATGTCAGATATCAAAAAATGTAAACTTGCTGTTTAGCAAAAATCGTAATAAACCACAGCTTCCTTTAAAATAATTTGAAATTAAAAAAAGTGTTTCAAATTAAAAAAAAAAAAATTAAGAATATCGTTCTCGAAGTTTTAGTTGAGTGATGGCCTTTCGTCCTTATGCTCATTTAAATCAGCGTATTATGCTGTAAACAGGTTCGCCAAAATGTTTTCACTTCCGGCGGTTCCTGTTTTTTCGTTGTTTTCCTCCAAAACATACTTATATCAACCAAGCATTGGAGCAATTTGAATTCGTGACAACGCTCTCCACGTTCAAAGTAACCAAGAAAAAGCTACTTAAAATAAGAAGGTCTAACATTATCTTCGATACCAAAAATTTAGGTCAGTTCTGCTCTTTCTAAAGCTCCTCAGGTTTCTCCAAAGAAATCCACATGGAGCTTCAATTCATCCAACAAAGTGTTCGTTTAGAAATTAAAAAGCCCGTTTATTCAATTACACAAAAGTCCGTGTGGGGAATGACATTGATCGCGTGAGAAATATATAAATATTTTTTCTTCCATTAACTTTCTTGCCTGGTTTACTATACTGTACTTTCCTGGGGCTATCACCTTAAAACACAAAAAGCAAAATTAACAAAAACTGCTAAAACTGGACTTACGCTTTTGTTTCATTGCTATCTTTGAGATTGTCACTATTTTTGTTGGTATATTTTTCGCTCATAAATTGAACAAAAACCGCTTTGCTATTGTTTTATATTACAAAGTACTTTTGCTTCGTTAATTATTTCTGGACTCAGATTAATATTTATATTCATTATTTGGGTTTGTTGCTTAGGAAGCTCTTCCTAATTGAAAAGAATGTTGACGGCGTATCTTCATAATTGACAACACTCATAAGCACAAAGTACTTGTCAACGATGTAAAATTTTTAAAGGCTTCTTAATTTTTTTGGATCATTCTCGCAGCAAATGAGATTCTAACAAGATTTACTGACTCTTCGTCACACTGCACGTGAAATATTTTTTATCATTACACAGAAAATCGATGTGAAAGGTGAGAGGTAAGAATTTAACAGTCCAGTTTTGTTAAGGTGTAAGGCTTGCCGTTCATAACTTGTCGGAGCATTGTTGATGAGAAAGCAAGCCAGCCAAACATTAAGTCACAAAGCTTGAAACAATCTTTTGTCTATTCTGCCATTCGCCTCGGTTTATCAGCCTCTTCATCCCCCCAAAAAGAAATTTTCTTCAAAAAAAGACCGTAGTATTGGTAAAACAGTTCAATTATCGTACCAAAAACCTAACGCTATTTCACTGAGTTCTATTGGTGAAACGGGCTGAAACGGTGGAGGAGGGAAACGTACTTGAGCAGTGGGCTATATTTCTATCTTTTATTTGTTAGTATCTGGATCCATTGTTTAAAATCTTTAGACTGATGGTGTCATATTGAAGCACTTAGCCTAGTGGTAAATTTACGATTACCTTTACGCTTTATATTCAAAGAGTTACATTAAGGTTCAAGCTTTTTTAAACAGCAAAGTATGCATGTCTATCAATACCAGTTTGGTAAGAGACAGAAGCTACAAGAACATGTTCACGTGTATTATATAATGTAATGAAAAAGGCCCAAGCAAACAATGACCACTCATATTGTCAAAACATCCATATTGTCCAAGCCAAATAAATCGTGAATGGGAACGATATACAAAATGATTTAATTACTAGAGGTGTCCATATATATATAGAAAAGAATTTACAAAATCGTGAGGAATAAGAAGAGCGATATACGCAACTGAATCTCAATCTGAATGAGAGAAATTTGAACAATGATTATGCCCATCATTGTGGAAGTGTGACTAAACAAACTATTTAACATAGAGAAAGTAGAACTCTTGGGCGCGGCAGGTACATTATAATTTTCCCCGGCTAATGAGAAAGACTTGAAGATAAAGATATACCCCAAAATGATGCATATAATCTACCTAAGAACATCCCTCTGTTAGGTTCAGCACTCTTTTTTTTAACAGTTTATCCGCTTGCTAAGTTAATAATAATAATAATAATGGAATTTATATAGCGCTTATACATCGCTGTTCTAAGCGCTTTACAATGTGAAAAAGGACACAAGAATATCATTAATCACAAGCTTGCATATAACACTACTGTACATATTGGGAAATTTATAGCATGCAAATCTTAAAAAGGCAAGAAAACAAAAACAAATATGATGAAACTAAATGTCATATGCCTTTTAAAAAAGAAACGTTTTCAACTTAGATTTAAAAAAATTAACATCAGAACAAGCTCGAATTTCAAAGGGGAGCTTGTTCCATAGTCAGGGGCAGCAACAGAAAACGCTCGCTGCCCATAAGTTTTCATGTTAAAATTTGGTTCTTTCAGGTCTAAATGATCCCTTGATGACCGTAATGTCCTTGATTGATGGTAAAATTTTAAAATATTTTCAAGATAACGGGGACCAGAGCCATTCAATGTTTTAAAAGTTATTAAATTTATTTCAAAAACAATTCTCTCCTCAACAGGAAGCCAGTACAGATCTCTTAGAGTCTCGGTGATGTGATCTCGTGTTCTCTTACGAGTTCCCTCCATCGCAAATAGACCCGTGACGGAAAAATGAAGCGCTTAGCTGCACTGGCGGGAGAGTCAAATACAAAACTTTTAGTCAACGGAATCAATAAAGTCATTTTTTCTCGGTAAAAGATTAAAAAGCTGACGTGTCGAGTGCTAACCCTTCTTCGCTTAAAAAAAAACTTCAGCTTTGTCATTTTTTAAATTATCAATTTGATAAAACATTCGTGACAGAAAAGTTTTGTAAGTTTTGTAAATTTTCGTAAGCTGGAGGCTTTCTAAATGACAAACGAGGTTAACAAAACTGTCTGCTCCGCTAACCTGATCACCCTTAACCTACAACAATTCATGTCCAAACGCCTACATGACAGGTCTTCAAAAAGATTATTCAAAAAGCTGGCAAGCACAGTGAAACTTTGCACCTTTTTTGTTACTCTAATTACAAAAAATGTAGAAATTGTGGAAACAACACACGTTTTAATTACTTTAATATGAGACTCCTTTGCGTTTTCACATAAACCTTGTACACTAAGAAATACAGTTTACATGATTTCACACCGTTAATAATTCAGTCTCTCACCAGTATTCCCAAATGGTGAATTTCACGGACTTCAGTTATTAAACTACAACAGTGGGTGGCAAATGGCAAATTCGAGAACACGAGACGAACAGCACTAACTAGCGAATGCTCCGTGCGGGGAGTCTTTCCAGAAAAAATAAATTATTCTAACTAAACAAGGAGTTCAATACCTTATCTGTGTTCTCTGCATGAAATCTCATAGCAGCTGTGCACTTGTAAATTTCTTCCCAATTTAATAAACGTAATGAAAAAAAAAATCATTTTGGCGACAGACTTCGAGGTTTGCAATTTTCCTGAACATCTATAAAAGGGCAGTTGTCCCAATTTAACAAAAGGTGAGTGGTGCCAATTTAATAAAAGCAGCGCAGCAAGATGGAGAAAGTTATCTTATGCATAGTACTATTTGACCCGAGGTAAGGTTTAGAGTGGTCTTACGCTGACGACGAAATGTCGGACTCACTGGCAATCAAAATAGAAATGTGGTCAGCTGACACCGACGGTTAAGGGAATCAAAGCAGAACCGCTAGAACAAAAGTAAGAAACGTTAGAACAAAGGTTAGAAAAAGGGAAAAGTTAGAAACGCTAGAACAAAGGTTAGAAAGAAAGCAAGGTTAGGAACGGTATAACAAAAATAAAAAACGCTAGAGCAAAAGTTAGGAAGAAAAAATTTAGAAACGCTAAAACAAAGTTACGAATGCTAGAACAAAGGTTGGAAAGAAAGAAAAGTTAGAAACGCTAGAGAAAAAGTTAGAAGCTCTTAAACCAGTTTGGAAATATAAAAGTGAGCAATTTTTTCCAGATAAAATTCTAACAGATACCTCTTTCGTCTCAGTCCACTGGAAAATAAACATCTGGAAGGTAT